>NC_135719.1:74198782-74406282 GCF_964656455.1 Halichoerus grypus | reverse complement strand
CGGTTCCACCAATAATTGGGAGTGGGACTTTGGGGAAATTATTTAAATTCCTCATGCTTTGGGGCGCCTGGGTGGGTCATTTGGTTAAGCGTCTGCCTTTGGCTCAGGTCAGGATCCCAGGGTCCTGGGATCATGCCCCAGATCAGGCTCCTTGCTCAGCAGGGAGTCTGCTTCTCCCTCTGCCTCTCCCCCCACCACTTGTGCTCTCTCTCTCGCTCACTCGCCCTGTCTCTCAAATAAATAAATAAAATCTTTAAATTCCTCATGCCTTAATTTCTTTGTTTCTAAGATGGGGATAGCCACCTTGTAGGTATATTCTGAGAATTCAATGAGTTAATACATGTGAAGAGTTTAGAATGGTTCCATGGTAAGCACTCAGTAAATGTTAGCTGTTATTCCTTTTTAGAAGTGGAAACTTGCTATAGGGTAGACTGAGTGACCCCACCCCATCTTCCTGAATACTCAGCTGACTTGTACAAATGTTAAACTAGTGTTTCTGAAACTTTAGAAATTTGGGTACATTTACAGTTTTCCCTATCTACCATTGTACCACATGTACTAATAATAAATATACTATTTTTGCTTGAAAATTTTTAAAGTATCATTTAATTCTATTTTAAAAAGGAAATTATAATTTCACCTTACATTATAAACTAGAATTTCTTGCCATAAATAGAAAGTACTTATAAAAATAATACATAACTGCTAAAGAAAAAAATGTTTTGTGTGCTCAGAAAGTCACTTCATGTGCCTATGCCCGCGTTAAGCACTCTTCTCTTTGGGAGACGTGGCATTAGATGTTGTCAGTATTTAAAGACCCATTGTGTCCTACATCCTCTTAGTCTACGTTTTCTGAAAACAATATATATATTTTTAAATTTTCTTTGAAGACGTATTCATCTATAATGAGAAAAGTTCAAATTAAGTCAAATCCATTTGACTACCTAAATACTGAGATAACATTAGGGAATATAGGCAGGACTTGGATTTTGAATAGTTTATTGGCAATTCATTCGGCAATTTGTTGAGTAACTATTTTGTGCAGAGCAACCTTGAGGTGTTAACAGAAATATGTCTGCTGGTAAGCAGCTTGCCGAATATCCTGACACAAACAGTTCCTTAGTCTTCCATGTGAACCGTTCTCAAAAGGGGTAATATCGCATTAGCAGATATACAGTATACCTGTGGCATTAAAATTTCATGGGGGGAAATTAGGAAAAAATGTCTAAAAAATCTCCTTTGGTGGGCTATGATGAAAGAAAAGGTTAAGCAAGATTTATGTAGACCAGATAAACATAGGACCATGAAAGCCAAGCTTGAAATCTGAAACCTTCTAGCTTCGGAACTGGTAATATACCTGTAAGAATTCTCTCTTATCTTCTTGGGGTAACCGCAGGGTGAGCCTAATCCTCCATGGGATAGCCCCCAGATACTTAAAGATAACATTGAGGAAATAGGACATTGTTTTTTCCAAATTGTGCTAAATATTCCTTTTTCCTTCAGGTTTTTTTTTTTTTTTTTAAGTAGGTTATGGTTTCACATCTTGGCATCCTGATCAATCTCCTGTCAACAGATGACAAAGTAATATTTAATCAAGTGCCAAATGACTGGTAGACAATATGAGTTCTCTCCCCACTATGAGGGAGGGGAGAGCAAATGGATTGGAAACATAAGGGGAAATTCTGCTGGAGGAGATGAGACTTGAACTGGGCTTTGAAGTTTTGGCTGAGGGAAAGTTAAGAAAGAACATTCCAGATTTGGAGGATAGAATTGGGGGTGGCTGGGTTGGAGGGATGGGATTAAGTGTATTCCTGGCATTAGCCAGATGCTTAATAACTATCTGTTGCGTGTATGTTTGTGGAATAAGAGTTGATGGTGTATAGTGGCTCTAGATCTACAAATTGCCTGACATAGTCTGATCGGTGTGAATACTCATGCTTTGGAGACCTCTTCCTCTTGTCCTTACATAATACTTTTTTCTTTGATGACTGTAGTCAAAGTTATTTCTTAAACAATTATGTGCTAGTTAGAGAGCAGAATTTAATTTGCCTCTATAAGATTCCCTAATGTTAAAAGATTCTGCCTATTTAGATTGTCAGATGGGATCAGACTGCTTTAGAGATCACTCCTGTGCAGTGGGATAGCTAGTGGGCTGCCTGGAATTTTTGAGAAATAGTTCCAACTGCAAAAGTAAGTAAGCTCCTGGAGGCCACTGGCAATATTGAAAATGTCCGGAAAAGACATTGGCAGGCCAGCTCCCATGGAGATGTAACTTGGGACCTTTCTGACCTTGATGTCCAAAGGCCTTAAACCAGCGTTTGAAGAGAAGATTAAATTCTAGCTGGTATTTTAGGCTTAGCTGTTCTGGAGCTAAGCCTCTACAGGAGCCACATGAAAAGACAAGACTTTTGGTGTACTTGGGGAGCAACTGCCTTCCCCCACCAGCTGTCAACTGCACAGATTGTTTTTTCTTCTTGGAGGGAGAACTAGGTTCTAACACCACTGTCTGTCTGCGTATGTATTTGCTTCCAAATGGTCCATCTCGTCTGTATCCCAATATCGTCCATCTCTCACTTCATTCTTTTTTCTCTCCTGACTGCTGCCATCCAGTACACAGGCAGCGCCATGCTGGTTCACCTGTCATGCTTAAACCTATCTGTGACCTTGGGTTAGGGGTCCCAACTAGATATGGTCTAGTGTTCATTTCAGCTCAGGTATAACCTGGTCAAAAGGCACTCTTTGCAGTGGGCAGGATTTCCAGGGACCTTAAGCAGCATAGAGGACTCAGCTGCTTATTTGCTGCAGTTCCTTTCAGCAGTAGTGGGCCACTTACTTGAGCTTACACCAAGGAAAGGAAGAGTTATAAAAATGGGTGTGAGAGTCATTGGGGAGAAAGTCTCCACTTGCTTGATTGCTGGTGCTTGAAATAAGGGAAAAACCCCTTATAAGGTTATAGACAAGATTTAAAATACAACACCCTCCCGCCATGGAGTGATAGCACCGTAAGCTAATACACACACATGTGTAAAGGACTTCTCCCAGGTTCTTTCCGGAGAACAGATTGCATGGCGCATTGTACACTGACTGCCACAGAGGGCGTGGCAGGGGAGGCAGGTAGCAAGGGAGAATCTGGCATTGTCAGATTACCTCTGACTGTCTCTCCAAGGCTGTGGCCATTACATTGGCAAGAACAGTCCCCCGACTTTATATATATGTGTGTATATATCTCATGAAGTCTTTCTTCTTTTACCCTCTTGACAATAGAAGGTAATAAGTGATGCATGTATGGATAATGCAGTTTCGGGGGGCAGAACAGGTAAGCCACCCTGTGCTCTAAGGACAGGCAGAGCAACAAGGTAACAGCTTCAGCTGCCCAAGTCTGAAACAGCATGTTAAGCGCTCTTCCTGGGTTATTTTATTTCGTCTTCACAACAGGCCTGCAAAGTAAGCACCAGTGTTCTGCTCTTTTACAGATGAGGGGACTAAGGGTCACAGACATGAATTAGCTTTTTGAGAGGACAGAGCTAGTGGGTGGCAGAGTCAGGCCTCCAACCAGGTCTGCCTGATTCTAGGCTCAGCTCGTAACCACTGCTCCATGCTGCCTCTCCCTTTGAAAGTATTAGACGGCATAGCTTTCCAAGTTCACCTTTCCTTTAGAAGGCATGTTTTTCCTCTTTTGAGGAAGATGTAAATAAACATGGTCTTGTGTGACATCTAGGTCATAAGGAACTGTAAAGTGCTGCCTGGTTTTTTGGGTTGTTTGCTCTTGGAACCCATTTCAAGGGGAAGTTCATGCAAACCGTAGAGAGGCCCACCTGGAGAGGAATCAAGGCCCTTCACCCACCGTTCCCGTGGAGATAGAAGCAAGTGCAGATTTGCCAGACATGTAAGTGAATCATGATGAAAGTGAACCCTCCAGCACCCAGATAATCCACTCCAGGTAATGTCACACAGAGACAAGCCATCTCCATTAACCTAGCCTAAACTACCAAATCATGAGCATGTTAAGAAATTATTGTTTAAGCCTCCCCCCTCCAAAAAAAAAAAAAAAAAGAGTTTATATTTAAGAATATAATGGAACTGATTCTCAAACCCACAGAAACTTGGTAAGCTTGATGATTAGCACAGTGCTGTCTGTGACATGGCAACAGTCTTTGGAGGAGTCAGGGTAACAATTCATTTTCTAGCCACCAGTGACCCTTCTCCCATTCGCTGGCCCAGCCAGACCCTATGCATCAGGGAGGACTTTGACTCCACTCTACAACCCACTTGCTTTTTGGCCACCTGCCCTTCTCTCTATTGTTTGTGGCTCCCGTTTCTTAGAAGGACCTTCTCTTTATATATTTAAATAACTTGAAATCCACAAAAATTAACGAGGAAGAGGCTTTCCCTTGAACTTCTTACTAAAAAGCTTCCAAAAATTTTAGCAACATAGCAGAATGAGCTTTTATTGATGGTCCACATTTGCACGACAAAGACATAGAAATGATGTAAAAAAGAAACAAACAGAAATCTTCTAAAATACAAAACCAAGTTCAAACAAAAGGAATTCAATCTCTGGGGGCAAGGAATGAAGAGAGAATGTATATTCAGTTTGGTAAACAGGGACTCTCACTTTGTAGGTCCACAAGAGTTGTTAGCTTTAGATATGGACATGAGGGGTTGGGGCTGGGATTTTTAACTCCCTGAAGGGAGTTGGAAGTGAGCCTCCACATACAGCCCAATCCATGAGAAAAGGACTGAGGAAACTCCACTTGGCCTGGAGAAAGTGGCAAGGAAGCTTGCTTCCTGTATATGGTCTTGAGTGTGGGGTATTTGGAGAGAGAAATTAGAAATAGGCCAGCACGGGCGCCTGGATGGCTCAGTTGGTTAAGCGACTGCCTTCAGCTCAGGTCATGATCCTGGAGTCCCGGGATCGAGTCCCGCATCGGGCTCCCTGCTCAGCGGAGGGTCTGCTTCTCCCTCTGACCCTCTTCCCGCTCGTGCTGTCTCTCATTCTCTCTCTCTCAAATAAATAAATAAAATCTTTAAAAAAAAAAAAAAGAAATAGGCCAGCACCATTTGTGGATTTGGGTCCAAATTTGCGCTCTCGTTTATGCTGCAGGAAGCCCACATTAAGAAACAAACAATAAAACTGGTCTCTGTAAAAAAAAAAAACAAACTAAACGCGAAACTACTCTGTCATGGTTATTTCCACAGTACAGGTCAAACAATTCTTGCTGCAATTAAGTTCACAGTAAAAATTTACAAACCAAGTGAGAAAACCACCATCAGAGGGAAGATAACTACATAGGCAGGTAGGCAGATAGATAGAGAAATTGCATACCATGAACTGGAAATGAGAAAATGAATATAATAGAGGTTAAATCTATAAGATGATGTTTTAAAACAAAAAAATTATATAAACTGATCTAATAAAGTAAAAACTAACTAGATAAGTGAAAGAATAGAATATAGTATGAAAAAAGAGCAGACAGATTTGAGAAAGACAATAAAATTTAGAAATGATATAATTATCATTGAAGTTAAAAGCTCATTAGATAAAGGGTGCCTGGGTGGTGCAGTCAGTTGAGAGTCCGACTCTTAATTTCAGCTCAGGTCATGATCTCTAGGTCGTGGGATTGAACCCTGCTTTGGGCTCCACATCAGCACAGAGTTGGCTTGAGATCCTCTCTCTCGCTCTCCTTCTGCCCCTCCAGCTCGTGTGTGTGTGGGGGGGTGGGGGTGGGTGGGTGCCCTCTCACTCTCTCTCTCAAGTAAGTAAATAAAATCTTAAAAAAGAAAAACTCATTAGATGAGTGAAGTGTCAGAAGAATTAGAACAAAAGTTAGTGAATTTTAGGATGGCTCTAAGGAAAGGACCTTTAGTATATTACACAAGAGATGAATAGAGAGGAAATATAAATACTTTATAGGAGTAGGAGATATAGGGGGTAGTAATAAGGCCTTCTATTAGATGTCTAATTTAAGAGTGCCAGAAGAAGAGAATGGAGGCCAAAGCTATAGTGGCTCAAAACTTTGCAAACTGGTTAAAGGCATGTATCCTTAGGTTCATCAAACATAGCTAATTCCAAGCAGGCTAAATTAAAAGAGCCATACCCAGGCACCCAGTGATGAAACTGTTGAATATCAAAGAAAAATCTAAAAGGAACCAGAGATAAAAGACAAATTATTTCTATAGGGATTATTATTAGACTGACAGTAGAGTTCTTAGCAATAACAGATGTCAAGAGTCAGTGGAATCTTATTTTCAAATGGTTGAAATAAAATGACTTTTAGCTTATAATTCTATACCCAGCTATATTATCATTCTAAAGTGAGAACTAAGTTATTTTCAGGCAAGACAAGACTAAGAGATTTTACTGCTCAGTGGTCCCCTCTGAAAGAACTAATACATAGGTGCTTTAATAACAAGGATAATGAATCTAAAAGCGGAGAACAGAATACAGAAAGCAGCACTGAAGGAGAAAATTGGCAAACATGTTCGTAAATCTAAATAAGTATTGAACATTTAAAAAAATAGAAACTACATTAGAGTACTTGAGAACAGAACCAGTTGTGTGTGCTTGTATGTATATATGTATATGGAGAGAGAGAGATTTATTATAAGGAATAGGCTCACACGATTATAGAGGTTGAAAGTCCCAAGTGCTACAGTGGGCAAGCTGGAGACCCAGGAGAGCCAGTGATATAGGTCCAATCCTCTTGAGATCCAGGAGGAGCCAATATTTTAGTTTGAGTCCAGAGGATGTCCCAGATTGAAGGCAGTCAGGCAGAGAAACTAGTCTTTTACTCAGTGTTTTATGTTCTAGTCAGACCTTCATCTGACTGAATGAGACCCATCCACATTGGTGAGGGCAGTCTATTTTACTCCAATTCAGATGTGAATCTTATCCAGAAACACCCTCACAGACGTATCCAGAATAATGTTGGGTCAAAAGTCTGGGCACCCTGTGGCCCAGTCAAGTTGACATAAAATTAACCATCACAGAAACTAAGAAATTATGTTTACAAACAGGGTGGTTGAGCAAAAATTAGTAGACAGAATAACATGGAGGCTGATGGGGAAGGGGGGAGCTTCCTAATTGGAGTGAGTGAATTCTTAATTCCTTATATAGCTGGCCCTTGAACAACATGGGTCTAAACTGCATGGGTCCACTTATGTGGATTTTTCTTATACATACACATATAGTGCAATACTATTTTTATAAACACAGTGCATTTAAAAAAAATATTAACACAGTGCAGTATTTTCTCTTCCTTATGATTTTCTTAATAACCTTTTCTTTAGCTTTATTGTAAGAATATAGTATATAATACATATAGCACATAAAATATGTGTTAATCGACTGTTTATGTTATCAGTAAGGCTTCCTGTCAACAGCAGGCTGTTAATAGTTACATTTTAGGAAGTCAAAAGTTATATGTGGGATTGTGACGACCCAGGGGATTGGTGCCCCTAACCCCCATGTTATTAAGGGTCAGCTGTGCTCAGAATTACAAAGAAGATATGATTAGATTACATATGGGTTCAGTTAAAATTAATTAAAAATTAATAAGAATATAGAAGATTTGGGGCACCTGGGTGGCTCAGTCGGTTGGGCATCCAACTTCTTGATATCGGCTCAGGTCATGTTATCAGGGTCATGAGATCAAGCCCTATGTTGGGCTCCATGCTCAGTGGGGCGTCTGCTTGAGATGTTCCCTCTACCTCTGCCCCTACCTTCCCTCTCTTTCTCTCTCTCTCTCTCTCTTACTTTCTTTCTCTCTGTCAAATAAATAAATCTTAAGAAAACAAAGAACATAGAATATTTTAATAATACAATTAAAAATCTTGGCCTACTAGACATACCTGAACCCCATACCTCAAAAATAGGAGCTTTAGTATTTTTTAAGACATGTAAAATATTTATAAAAATTGATTGCATATGAAAACACCAATGGAAGTCAAATAGATACCCTCAAATTAATATAAGCATCACATACTTTGACCAATATGATCAAATTAAAAATTTGAAATAAGTTTTTAAATAACTTATGGATCAAAGATGAAATCATAATGGAAACTATAAAATATTTATAAATAAATGAGAACAACACTTGTGGCATGTAGCTAAAGCAGAATTTAGAGGAAAAATTATAGCCTTAAAAAGTATATGTTGAAATAAAAGATTGAAAATTTAAGTAATAAAGATAGTAAGTTTGTAAAAGAATAATACAACAAATTCAAAGAAGAAATCCAGAAATAATGACAAAAGGATGAATTAAATGAAATTGGAAGGAATGAAGCAGTAGAGAAAATCAACAAAACCAAAATTTAGTTCCTTCAAAATACTAGTAAAATGAACCAACCTCTAGAAAGACTGATAAATAAAACAGTTTACACAAATTAATATTAGACTATCTAAAGTTAATTTAATTGAAGATACAGACATTAAGTCAGAGTGGCAGGGGCATGGATGTTTATTGTTTTAGGCTCTTGAAATATTTCACAGAAAGCAGATCATAATCTTGGGCATTATGCCTTAGTCCGGGCATTGCCTGTTGCCTCTCTTCCGTAGCATGCTTCAACAGGGACCAGTTCTCCCCTATCCCTGTGCACACAGCTCCAAATGACTAGTGCATTCCTGCTTTGTACCTGCTTGGTAGAAAGCTGACATTCCAGCGAGTTGAAGCAGTGACAGAGGTAAACTCTGAAATCAAGGGGATGAATGCCTCTAGCAAAGGTTAGGGAGAACAAGTCTCCTGTCCACATATGGTCAAAAAGATGGATACAACTTGGACATAGGTAGTAGCTGGCCGTGGACATCTTGCTTATGAAAGGTACTGGCTTCCTTGAGCCCTTCTTATTCCTAGTCATCCCAAGATTATCCAACCGCCTTTCCTTACCTGGTTGATACTTTTCATCCCTTTGGCACTTTTAGCTTCAGAATATGTGTGTAAAATTAAGTTTGCGCTCTGGTTTGATCTGAGACACAAGCATAACTTTGTTGAAGCCCAAGTCCTAAAATCCTCAAACAGAAGGCAGGCACATCCTAGGTCTGTAGCCAAGGCCTTGAAACCCTATTTATTATCATTTTCTTGCTCCAAAAAATGGCAGGTTGCAATAAAAGGAAAAGACATTTTGTTGAGTTTAAAATGAATGTGGACTCGATATATAGTTTTTACTTTTCAGTTTAAAATGATTGACTTGTTCTTGTAAGCTTTCTCTGATTTGAATGGTGTTCTATTCAATATGTTCAGACTATTTTTTAAAAAGTGTGTTGGCTATGATTCTTAATTCTGATAAGCACAGTATTCAAAAATTTATATTGTGAGGAAAATTAGGATGTCATTGGTTTCTTTTTTCTATAATATTTCCTTTGTGACCTCATCTTCTTCTGTTCTAGAGTATTGTCTCTCGTCTATTTTAAAAAGAGCCTTTGGCTGGGGGGCTCTTGGGTGACTCAGTCAGTTGAGCGTCTGCCTTCGGCTCAGGTCATGATCTCAGGGTCCTGGGATCAAGCCCAATTGCATCAGGCTCTCTGCTCAGGGGGGAGTCTGCTTCTCCCTCTCAATCTCCCTCTGTGCTCTCTCTCTCAAATAAATAAAATAAAATCTTTAAAAAAAAAAAAAAGACCCTTTGATCTATGATTTGCAGTGAGTTATCATATAGTTTGGTTCTTACTATTACTTAAACTTTAACAAAATCAACAACAAAATAGCCGTTGTAGCTATTTTCTATAGAGACTCACACAAAAACCCTTTAACGAAGTCAGCTCAGATAATATTGTCATTTTCTACAGAAGAAAATAGTGAATCTGAGAGGTGCCATATTCCATAAATTTGCCCTGGTTGCGGAGCTGGTTGTAGACATAGGGCTGGATAGTATTCCTATTCCTCTCGTGATGATGTTCTTGGGATTCCAGATATGTGTTCCACACTTGCAGAACAAACACATAGTTACAAATGGCTAAGTACATAAATGTGGCTATACACATGCAGAATAGGAAATAATTAAAATAAGTGTACTGCATTTTTTCTTTGTGGACTCAGTACTGTGCTTAAGTGAAAAAGATGTAATTTCCCTATTTCTTTGCACGGTATTTACTAACATTTATCATATCTGTCACTGATCTTATGGTACTGAACTTGATAAAGAACATAATAATTTTAAAAACAAAAAAAAAACAAAAAAAAAAACAAAAGTCATCTCAACATGAATGATGTTGATCCCTGGTCTGTGTTCATTCTATTAACTAGATAATTATCCAATATGTACTTTAATTTGTGTTTGTGTGGATAAACCCTAAGCCATTTTGCTGAATGTTTGGGAATGATTCCACTGGAGGATTGGAAGAATTGATTCCTAGGCAGCACTAGACTTAGCTTTAGTTTAGAGACTTGCCTTCTTCCCGTGCAAAGGAAGAGGAGTTCTGGTCACCTTGGCTTCCACACGCCTACAGAAAAGAGCAGGGCCAGAATCTCTTGCCTCCGTATGCTAAGTGTGTGATCTGATATAGCATTCTTCATTAAATGCCTCCCCTAGCCTCTTCTATAGGTTTTCCTGGGGTGAGGTCTATTTAATTTACAATTGGCTGTGAGGAGACGTATTTTGGGACAAAAATTCATATATAAATAAATATATATTTTTTTCTTACTTAAGATTCCCTCAATGGTTAATCAACTTTACCTACTTTCCTTATCTGTGAAATGGACACAGCATTTTATGGCAGTTGATGAGAATTATTTCAGAAATGTTTAGAATTCAGAGATTCTTTCTTGGCTAAAAGTTATTTTTATCGACATCATTGAAGTCTGACCTGCCTTCACTAAGCTCTCCAGATACATATGCTTAGTAATAAAATACTTAGCCACAAAAGGTAACTATTTCTTTTCTGATGGTTCTTGCTGTGTTTTTTCCCCCAAGCGGGCTTTTCCAAAGCTAATGTATCTGCAAAGAGACATATGCTTTAGGTCTGTACTTGTTAATTTACCTTGGAAAAATTAGGTCATCTTCAAATCTGGCAGTGTGGCTTATAAACTTGGCAAAATGGTCTAATTAAAAGCTTCTCTTCGATTAAAAAAAAAGGAAAAAATTATTAGAATCGGTAATGTTTTCATTTTCGTGGTTTGTGTACATATAGGTATATGTCACACCTCATGCTGCACTAAAAGTATGTTGACTGTTAACAGTTCATCTCTTTTCTTCTACAGCCTCCAAGTCTGTTATAAATAGTATGCTACGGGACCCTTCTCAGATTCCAGATGGAGTTCTAGCAAACCAGGTCTATCAGGTATTAATCACAGCTGTCTATTTTCAGTGGCAGTGCTATCCGCCTAGCAGAGTAAAGGATTTTAAACCTCATTTAATTACTGTCATCGTAAACTATCACTGAGGTCAGGGTGCACCATAAATGGCAATGCAATATTTGCGAGAAGAGCATTTCACTTTTTAATAGCTTGCTTTTATAGTGAATAAAAAGCATGTGATTTTTGTTTTCTGTGATTAAATCTTAACAGCCTTTGATAGTTTGTTTTTTTTTAAGAAACGTAATTACAGCTTTTAGGATACTAGTTCACGGTAACAGTTTTCGTAGTGACCCCAGACCCCTTCTCTGTTTTGTCCGCAGTGCATCGTGAACGACTGCTGTTATGGACCACTGGTGGACTGCATCAAACAGTATCCTTTCCCATAAAATTTTAGGTGTGCAATTGACGAGCTCAGACTCAGTGGAGGAGATGTGTCTAGCTTTAACCTGACATAAAGTTCTGCTTCACAAAACACATTTCATACTCTTCTACTTTACATTCAGTCAGCTGGAGGGTCACTGCAGACCATCCTTTCCTCCAGCTTAAGGAAAATCAGATGGGCCACGGGAAGCTGGGGTTTCAGAGAGTTTAAAGGTACAGAGTCATTGGGCACGTAACTTACTATCTGGGAGTGTGGCTCACCAGTCCAATGAACGTTTTAAAAAAATAGAACAAATTTCTATTTAAAATGAGCCAAATTCAGTTGAGTTTCCTAGAATAAATTTTGAGCCTGGAGTTCAAGGATGACATGATTAAAATGCCACGCAGACCATCACATCTGAAAGGGCAGTAGATTCTTGTTGCTTAAATGCTGATTACAGTCTGCACTGCCATTTGCATCCCTAATAAACAACTTTAGAGAAACCAAGCTAATTTATCCATCTGCCATTTGCATCCATAATAAACAACTTTAGAGAAACCAAGCTAATTTTTCCGTCTGGATTGAACTTAAGGCTATGAAAACAGACGTCCAGTCATTCTTCATTAAAGACATTGAGATTACTAAAGAGTTAATGCTTACTTCTTGAAATGGGATTTGAGCCAACAGTCACTACTTCATGAAGGGGCATGTTCTTCATCCATACATTTAGTAGCATTGTGGCAATACTAAGAATTTTGATAATCCTGGGTGGAAAATACTATTTAAAGGGTCAATAACTAGTAATTTTTTTAATGAAAATTATCTTCCACCTGAGTCCACGAGTCTTGCATTTCTTAATGCTGTAACAGCCTTCCTAATAGAGGTTTTGTGAGTGTGGATAGCACTGTGACCAGTGGAGATTCAGTGCTACCAGTCAGGAAGCTTTCTGTTGACAGCCTTTTTTGTTGGAAGTCAAGTGTTTGTGTGTGTGTGTGTGTGTGTGTGTGTGTGTGTGTGTGTGTGTGTCTGTTTATCCCACCTTATTTTCACAAAGGCTTAGAGTCTGTAAAATTTTTGTAAGGAAACTCACTCATTTTCTTTTTTATAAAGTTAACCTTTGAAAAATAATCTCTTCACAGAGCCCTCTTGTAGGAATATTCACTACCTAAGTTACAGCCCTTTACATATTTATTCTTCAAGTCAGTTCCCCCAATGTAGTTTAAATTAATAAAATCACAGCACTGTCATAAGCTTGCCTTTTTATTGGACCAAAGTGAAACCATACTTCTATTTTCAGTATAAAATTAATGATAGCATTAAAAATTGTAGGAGTGCCAACCTCATGTTGCTACAGTGATAAAGTTTAGCACATTTGTGTAACAACTAACACCATCTCAGAGTATCTGGGGTGGAATTACATGTTAATTTTAAAGCATATAAAATAGTTAAAAATCAATTTAAAGTTAAGGTTTTAAAAGCATAATGTCTTTTGAAGGATTGCATATTGATTTTAAATATAACTATCTAATTATATATGCATGGACTAAAGTATGAAGTCAACTGCTTTGTAAATGCCAGGAGGCTATTTTTCAGTAATAGTTGAGATGCTTACGGGAAACTAGATTGCTGCATTGCTGGCTAAGAAAATGGCTTGTGAGGTTATTTACAAGTTTTGCCCCATGGTCACTGCCATACATCAATAATAGGTATTATTATAGACAAAGTCTAAGTGTTTTCTGCTTATAGAGCATTATAAATTCTGTTCGGAGTATTTTCTTTACATTTTTGCCATCATTCACTTTCCTTTTTTGGCTGTGTTATTGCTAGTAGAATTTAATGTAGTACATGATTTCAATTGATAAAGATAATGATGAATGTCTATAAATTGCATTCACTGACTAGATTATAATTTTGCAGTTCCATTATGCCTATTGCCAGTAAAATTACTGTTTTTATAAGCTTTGTGTTCTAGACCTTGTATTTTATATATGTTTATATCAAGCAAAGAATAATCAAGAAGTATGTCTTTCCCAAATTTCAAATCGGTGATTGCTTTTACCATGCAAAGTAAAACAAGCTGGGAAATTTATAGAGAACTGATTTTATTTTTGCACTGAGGTAGTAGCAGTTTCATATAATGTAAATATACTTGCATAGATGTTTCCTAGACTGATCCACAGGAATTACTTTATTTCACACTGAATAAAAATTAGTAGTTTTCCATGTGAGTGAAAATGCTATTTGTATGTTGTTCTGATAATTTAGTAATGTTTACATTGCTTACTGTCGGTAAATTACATCATTTTGTAAGAAAGTACACATTTAGTAAATAGAATTGGTGCAAAATCTTTTTACTCCATTATGAAAATGTTACATGTAGACATTTGTGTAAGTAGAATAAAGGAAATTGGTCATTTACAAATAAGACACCACGAAAAGCACAGTAGCAAAGAGTATATAAATTGTCATTGTGCGTTCTTTTTCTTTGGTGTCTGCGACATTTTTTCCTGCATAGCCATGTCCATCCACACCTTTGCTGCCACAAATATAGTCACTGACACAAAAGGTGTGAGAAACCAGCCACCTCAACTTTCCAAAGTGTGACTCCAGGACACAGCTATTACACAAAGACCTACACAGAGAAGCAAGGAAAGATAATGAGGCAGGAAGCTTAAAATGCTGTGGGTTTCATTTCTGTACCATCAGTAACCTCAGTTTCATGATTCAACATTTTAGATGTAAATAATTTACAACAATAAAAGTGAGAGCGCATTTATGTGGATTAGAAGTAAATTATTTAGTTCTAACATGTGGGATGCCCCTAATAATGAGACACTGTAGAGAGATATTCATCAGATATCTTCAGTGGACTCTGCAAATGTGTGAAATTTTGTGATTTGAAAATTTTTGTTCCTTTATTCTGTTTCCAATTAGAAATTAAATAAGCACACCACGTGCATGGTGGGGGGAGGGGACAACAGAAGGAAAAATTGCAATGATGAAGACTTGGGGCTCATTTTGACGGTGGACATGAGTGGCCACATCGCTTGAATTATGATTTAAATGATATTCACCTGTATGTGTTGATAAAGGGCAGATAATGCTCTAGGAATTTTTTTAAATAATGCATACATTTTATTTCATTTTAATTGCACTCTTACAGTGCATGATCAGAATCAGAGAGTCTTTGGTAAGCTGAGGAGTGGTACGACCAGGTTGACATTATCCAATGGAGAATTAGATAATTAATACCAAATGCTTTTGACAGAATCAAAGTACCAGAATAGGATAACGCTCCTTTTCAGATATTGTGCAATCTCATCCTTTTGGAAAATAGAGCAGAATTCCAAGTCCTATTCCTGATTTAATTATTTACCAGCCATGGGACCTTCAGAAAGTTCCTCAGCCTTCTTGAACCTTGCTTTCTGTAATTATAAAAATGGGATTAATAATAGTACTTATTCATGTGGTGGTGGTGAAGGTTAAATAAGATGATAACCCAAGTGGAAATGCAAATCAAAACTACAATGAGATATCATTTCACATCTGTCAGAATGGCTAAAATCAACAACACAAGAAACAAGTGTTGGCAAGGATGTGGAAAAAAAGGAACCCTCTTGCCCTGTTGATGGGAATGCAAATTGGTGCAGCCATGATGGAAGACAGTATGGAGGTTTAAAAATAGGACTACCCTATGATCCAGTGATCGCACTACTGGGCATTTATCCCCAAAATACAAAAACACTAATTCAAAGGGATACATGCACCCCTATGTTTATATAGCATTATTTACAACAGCCAAGATATGGAAGCAACCCAAGTGTCCATTGATAGCTGGAGGAATAAGACGTGGTGTATGTACACACATACACACACACACAATGGAATATTGTTCAGCCATAAAAAGAATGAAATCTTGCCATTTACAATGATATGGATGGATCTAGAGAGTATAATGCTAAGTGAAATAAGCCAGTCCAAGACAAATACCATATTTCATTCATATATGGAATTTAAGAAACAAAAAAGCAATGGAAAAAAAGACAAACCAAGAAACAGACACTTAACTATAGAGAACAAATTGGTGGTTACCAGAAGGGAGGTGGGTAGGAGGATGGGTGAAATAGGTGATGGGGATCATAGAGTGCACTGGTGATGACCACTGGGTGATGTATGGAAGTGTTGAATCACTATATTGTACACCTGAAACTAATATAACACTAAGTATTTTAACTATACTGGAATTAAATTTTTTTTAAAAAATTTAAAAAAAAATGATAGGCTGGGATGGTAGCAGAGGAAGTAGTAAAAATTTGGTGAATATTGTATTTAGTTATAAGTTGACACCAACATGAGTTGCTGATGTATTGAGAGGAGTGTGGGAGAAAGGTAGGAGTTGAGGACTCCTGCATTCTGGTTTGAACAGCATGGGGTTGTCAGTAACTAAGATGGTAATGAAGCAAATGGCGTATGCATGTGTGAGCAGCTGAACGTAATGAATCTGTGAAACTATAACAATAAAATAACCAAAGTTTATTGAGGACTTACCAAAAAAAAAAAAAAAGGTGATACCCCAACTGTTTAACACTGAGGCTTTGTGTTACAGTGCTTAAGAAATATTAGCTAGTATCAATTATTTTTACATAATTATTTTAATACTTTTCAAGAAGTTGTATGGAGGTCATACAAAAGGCTTTGTGAACATCATATTCCAATCCTTTGCTTTGCCACACTTGAACCGTATGACTGTGTGCGGATTCTTTTCTAAGCTTTGGTTTCCTCATCTATAAAATAAGGATGATAATAACTAAGGATGAAATAACATACATAGGGCGCCTGGGTGGCTCAGTTGGTTGGGCGACTGCCTTCAGCTCAGGTCATGATCCTGGAGTCCCAGGATCGAGTCCCACATCAGGCTCCCTGCTCAGCAGGGAGTCTGCTTCTCCCTCTGACCCTCTTCCCTCTCGTGCTCTCTATCTCTCATTCTCTCTCTCAAATAAATAAATAAATAAATCTTTAAAAAAAAAAACATACATAAAGCACTTAACACAGTACCTACCTCATAGTAATTGCTCAAAGAATTTACATGTGTGTGTGCGTATCTGTTTCTATGAATATGATAATATGTGTGCGCTCTTGCACACGAGAGGAAGACTTGAAGAATCCTCTGCACCCGCACCCCAACCCCACAGTCCTTTGCAACATGCAGTCTTTCCTCCACGGTGCCTAGAATTCTCAACAAGTCAGCTATTTGGCTTCCCCCGTCACATAAGATCACCAACCGTAGGCTGAAAGTGGGACAGAAACTAGAAATGCTGGCTCTGGGACAAGTATGGATTCTTAGAAGATTTATGGAACTCTGTAAGACTGGAAACTCCTTTAAGGCAAAGCCTGGTTGGTATTCTTTGCTGCATTTAGTAAGTGCTTAATAAATGCACTAAATTGAATTAAGGGATTTTTAACATAGTACAAAGGATGTTTAAAATGACTCTGCCTCCTTTCAAAAGAAGATAAGGTACACATCCATTTACAAATCTTTATTTGCCCAAATGCATATAAACATTACAGAAATAGAAAAATTCCCCTGAATCATTAAATGAGGGCATGTATGTAGAAATCTCATTCCTCAGAAATGTGGGCTAAAGGTGGAAATAGTTGCTATGATTACTCTATTTTCCGTTTCATCTCAAAGTAGAGACCTGGTATTAGCATATTTTTAATTGTATAATTCCACCTGTGTTACCCTCCTTAACTAAAACTTCTTAGTGCCATTGGTCATGAGCACGAAGTCCTGCTAAGAGACATGCTTCTGGAGAAAAACCTGTCCTTCCTAGGTAAGTATTACTTACATCCTCTCTAGCTTGTAATATCTGCATGAGTGCTTAAATATATATTTTTAAAAATCTTCCACTCGCAGTTATTATATACTAAAAGAAGAGTGAACAATGATTGATGCTGTGCATGTTATCTTTTATTGATTTAGAACTAAGCAGGAACTCAGTTACCTAATCCCTATATATACAGCACATGCACAGGCTTGCAATTAATATTTTATAGAATAAGTGGCTGAAAAAATGCTTTAATATCTATTGCAGTATTACTTTTGGTGTCATGAGATATTAGCCGTAATCTAGGTCTTATGAGACAAAGAAACAAAAGAAATACTGCCTATAAAATGCTTTATATGTTAAAAAGAATAGTTAGAAAAATTCATGTTGGATATGTTTGTCTAATGTATGGAATCAGAGTGTACTTTTACTTGAAAGTCAAATATTAAGCTTTTATTATTTTTATGAGAGACAATAATTGTCATTATAGATTTAGTGTGATTTTTAAAAACCTCACATGTATACATGGACATGTGTTTTTGTGTGTGTACCAATGTGGAATCTTGTTATAGATTGTTATTTCTTTCAATATCTGAAGCATTAAAATTAAGCCTTGAAGGTTATACATCTGATAATTGATCACAGAAACCATAAAGCACTCTACAATGAATTAATTCCTCTTCTCCACTGTAGATGTAATTTTAAAGGTTCTATACCAACCTAAATGTGCATTGTACACATCTGTTATATGTAGATATTTAAGTCTGCATAGTGTGTTTTTTTAGGTTGAAAAAAATCACAGAATATTAGATTACACAACCTTTGTTCCAAAATGGACAAAGATTTGGCCAAGGAAAGTCCATTGGATGGCCTTACATCAAATTGGGGAGGGATGTTGAAGACAAGCCTGCAAAAAGTCTGTTTTAAGTCTTAGTATTCAATATTTTTATTAATGAACTGGAGAATGGAGTTGAGTGTATTATCAGGTTGTTGATAATTTTAAGATGGGAGATCTCATAAATGTTCTCTAGCAGGGGCTAAAGAAAATTGATTTAGGAAAATGGCCTCAAATTAGTGAATTAAATTTCAGTATGTAAAAGTAGCAAGTTTTTTCATGTAAGGGAGGAGGAGCAAAAGGCTTACATGTGGTCTAAACTGAGTTCCACGTCCTTGACTCCCTTGATTCTGTGAACAGTGTTAGACTGAATTGACCATGGCTAGCAAAGACAATGCAGAAACATGGCCAGAGTCATTAGCACTTGCATACAAGTTCAGAAAGGGGACTTACTATTCATGGGTCCCATCTAGTTCTCTGTGCTATCAGGTCTAGAGATAACTATTTTATTAAAGTACACCCAAAGTGATACTTAACTGATCTCTAAAATAAATGAGCTATAGGATATTTAGCTGATTCCATGTAACCTCAGTGCTGTTTTTAAGCATTTCCTTATCAGCATACAAAGAAGTTAATTTATTCTATGCATTTTAAGCATTTTAATGTAGTACTGAATTATTACAAGTTTATTTACAAGTTAAAGCATGAGAATTCAAAGCTTTGTGTGAAATATTGTTCTGGGGTTTTCTTTTACCTTGTATATATACCCCTTCACAGTGATTAATTAGGTCTAAAGTACTGTGCCAGGTAAATTTAGATAGATTATCATTTCAAGTCAACTACTGAAAAATATTGGTATATAAATAGACCACTAATCTGATGTTTTCTTATTTACATGTATACATCTTGAATTTTGTTGCAGAGCCATTACAAACGTGTGTTTTACTTTGATTCTTTTATAAGCAAAAGCAAAACCGATCTCTCCCTCTCTTTCTCTCTCTCTCATTCTTTTGGTTTCTAATCTGGCCACTACTTTCAAAAGGCAAGGATTCTTATTTTTACATATTAACCCTTCTTAAGAATTATGACTTCCCTGAAAGTCTATGCCATTCTAAATTTTCCACTCATTGTGCTCTATATGTAATTTTATAAAATACATACCTTATATGACCGTTTTACTAATAGAAGAGAAAAATAAAAATAAATAACCTTTATTTTAACCCTAATAATTTTTTTAATTTCCTTGATTCATAACCATATACTGAGCAGTTGTTATGGCACAAGATTTAACCACGCACTATTGGAAAGAAAAAAAGAAGAGTGCTTTTCATTGAAGATTTGCATATACTCATGGATTTATCCTATTTATAAATTTATAGGTACATTGTATTCAGAGAAATCAAAGTTGAATAAATGTTTAGTTTTTCCTACTAAAAACATATATTTTATTCATACATTTATTGATTTATTCCAAAAATAAGTTACTGAGTTAGGTACTATTTATTAGGAACTAAATATTAAGTCAGATGAAGTTCCTCCTTTTGTGGAATTATGGTCTAGTAGGGAGATAAGCTGTAAACAAATGTACACAATTTCTAGCAATTTCTCAGAGTTCTTGTAATTCTTTTATTTTTATTCATGCCTTCTTTTCAACTAACTCTTGTTGAGCACGTTTTCTACTACTAGTTAGTGTGAACGTGATGGTAAGCATTTTGTTCCCTCTGGATGCTTACAGTGATGCACACTATTTCCATGTCAAACCCAGTAAGAATACAGTTCCATCACTAGTGCATCTCCGTAGGTACTCACTTGATGGTCTTGATAATGAAAATAAATACATTCAAGGCTGTTGTTGTGCTACTTCTATTAAACTTTTGAAAGAAAGGTATAGATTAGACTAAAAATCAAGAGCCACCCTTTACATATAAGAAAATGCTACTGGCCCATAAGCTACTTTTCCTGAAGTGGTGATAGAATTTTACTTATTCATCTGCTCTCTCACCAGCACCTTCCTGTCACCATGTGCTTCTAGGCCGGCTAGCTGAGCTCCTTAGCTTGGTTATAACCAGTCTTTTCTTTCGTTGGTTCAGCAGACAGATATCTTTTAAGAAGTACTTACTTTGGGCGGGCACCATTAGGGATAAAAAAATAAAAGTTGAATTTTTCCTGGAAGGAAAATTTCAGATAAGTTTCAGGTAAGTTCATGTCAGTTCTTTCCAAGAATAGTAATATAGAATTATTGATCCGCATTTAACGTCTGAGAAGATGTGAAGAGCCTGCTGCCCACTCCTAGGCACAGATGCCCAAAGAGCCCTTCTTAAGCTTTAAATTGACCAACAAGCATTGTGATCATCCTTATTCCCACTGCTAAGGGTTCGTTCCATTTCTAATACCAACAAAATAGAAAAGGTATTTTAACTACTGGTGGAGATGTTTTGATTTTTCTCTCTCCAGTGACTAATGAGACCATGTTTTGTTGCCTCTCCCTACCCCCACCCTCTCCTTCTCAGGAGTAAGGAGGAACTTTGGACAAAAGGCAAGGGAGGAAAGGAAAATAGTGATAGTAAGAAGACGATGAGACTGTTTGCACTGTCAGAGGCTATGAAAGAGCTTATCCCAGAGGCTGGAGACAAACCGTTCATCCTCCATGGGGGGGCATGTCTCCAGCTCAGAGGGACTTACATTAGTGCCTTCCACAGCCACTGTCTGGTGCAAATTCTTGTTACATTTGGCTTAATAAGGATGGCTCTGGAGATACTGTATTCTTTCCAGTGAATGTTGCCCTGTTAGTAGAAGCGAACAATTATTTTGAGTGACACCTGAGAGGCAGTTGCTTTTTCCCTGCCTCACGCTCCCATGTTTGGTCTTGCCTTATGACAAACCAGCTTATTTTACATGGGTGCTTTTCTAGCATTCGTGTATACCTCTGCGGGCCTCCAGGAGGGTGTAATCTGTAAAGCCAGGGAGGCTTAGTGAAGGATGTCCCTTGATGTAAAAAATTAGGATCTTCGTTCCTAAGAGTTCATCTGTTCCTGCTGCTTTATTCCCTACCTGAAGCAATAGTGCTCTGTTGGGGGAGTGATTATGATGTGACAAACGGGGGATTATGACTTCAGCTGAAGAACAGGCAGCAGGAACAGATGAGATTTAGAGGGCTAAGGTTGTGTTTATGTGCAGATGTTAGTAGTAGAGAATAAGAAACTAGAAATAAAACATATGATTATATAGGCTAAAGGGAAATGACATGGTTGGGTATTTCATAAGGTATCAAGTATTTAAATTCCTAACTCTCTGAAGGTTAAAAATAAGATACAGTTTTCAGAATCATGGGAATGTGGTATTGGAAATGGGATATGGGGAATTGGGTCCTTCTTCCTTCCTGAGGAAATTATCATGGTGTGGGATCATCTTACTCCCCTTATTGAACATGCTAGTGTGCACTTCTCCCTGGGACCAAGAGAAAAGAACCATGGATAATACATATATGCTGCTAGAAGACAACACAGTCTCTGGAACTTTGACGACAGGTTACCCTGGGCCCTTCCCTCCTCATGGCTCTGGTTGGATAACTCATGTCTGCTGATTGTCTGCTTTCCTGGCCACTTGAGATATTGGAACTCCTTTGTGACAAAAATCAAGTCGAACTAAATTATACACATACTCAAGGATGTATATCTGGAAAGTCCAAAGGAGAGGAGTTTGCTTCTGGTGTGTATAGAATCCAGAAGACAAAAACAGTGTCATCAGTCTCTCTTTTCTCCCTCTTGTGTTCTGCTTTTTTCCATGTTGGCTTCATTCTTAGGCAATAAAGATGATCCCTGGTAGTTGCTAGTTTGTTTATTCCTTAGGCTTCTTAGTCCCAGAGACAAGTTGGTGATTCTCTTTTGCCCATAATGAATCTGAGGAAGGCCTCTAATCAGCTACAAGTGTCCACCCCTGAGGCTGATGGTGGGGGTCACATTATTGGTCATTCCCCAGAATCGTATCATGAGAGTAGGATGGCAATGCCAGACAGAATGGGATGCAGGACCAAAAAAAATCAAATATCTCACTCCACAGAAAATTAGTTACAGGTTGGAACTTTAGTCCCCATGACCAAAAGGCGTTGGGAATCGAATCTGTTGTGAGATTGGCTTCTAGGGTATATGCACACGCACGCGTGCACGCGTGCACGTGTGTGTGTGTGTGTATGTGTGTGTGTAGAAGATTCTTTTTGCGTCTCAGAACTGCTAATACTCCTTTCTTCATTGAGATTAGTTCTGGGACAGATGGAGCTGGCCCTGCGAAAGGGTCTGACATCAATGACGACAGCTAAAAAAAAAAAAAAACTAGAGCAAAAGCTAACATTCAGCCATTCCTCAGAATGTGGTAGTTGGACAGTGTTCCATTCAATGCCCTTGTTCTGTTTAGTGGAAACTGGCCCCAGCCGGTGCCTTTCCAACAACTTGCCCTTTTCACTCTACCATTCTGATGTGTCCCTTCTTTTGTGGCATTCAACCCCAAGAATTTAGAATGTGGTGTAAAATATAGAAGAGTTCTACTTCTGTTGTTGATATTCGTATCTCCTGTCTCCACAGCCACCGGTCAGCAGGGACCAGCCTGCTCAGCTCCACTTTGTACTGTCCCAGCTGTGTGACCTCCCATTTGTTTCCTATCTTTAGGGCACTTCAATTTTCACTAGTATTGTCCCCTGAAGACATAAGCAAAGGACAAGGTCAGAGCAGTCAGTTGTATTCCTTATTAGTAGCTTTGATAAGAGGCTTTGGGGGAAGAGGTTGAAACTAATGGCTATAATGAAATTTGGGGTTCTCTAAAGATTTCATTTATCTGTGCTGTGGGTCTCCCCATTAAATGCATATCTGTTCTGTGTACCTTTGCCCATGGTATGCATATCATAGTAACATCTATTACTGAAACCTTGCTGACTTCTTAAATTGGGTGGAAAAGACTGTGAAACTCACTCTTTGAGAACATAAAAATACGGATACGAAGGTCATAGCTCCAGGTACTGAATGAGACAGTGTTTTGGGAAAAAAACAAAACAAAACAAAAAATACAGAAAAACAAAATACTAGAGTAGAAAAGATATACTGTAGTTTTCATTTGTGTTCATGTATATCTTTTGCCTTTCCTCAATTTAGTAGAAATGTAATAGGTGTTAAGATTCTTTTTATCATACAATGTATTTTAACCTAGCATTTTAGAAACCTTTTGACAAATTCATAGATAAAAGGCCATGTCAGAATGTTACTTTTCATTTTCAGATGTCATGAACTGGAATTTTGCATAATTTTCCTGGGAAAAACTGTATTTCTTAAAAATTTAAAGCCTTTTAATAAAACAAAAGAAAACCTCAAACTTTTCCTTGGTAGTCCTCATGCCCTTCTATGATTCTTAAGTATAAGTTAACTAGTTTCAGATGTGTTTTGTTCTCTGACTCAAAATCAGCCCTTTATTTTAGAAAAAGAAATTGTGTAATTAGTACTTAATTGCTTTGGATATTTTGGGGCATTTAGAGGCGAGGGTAATTAAAAGGCCAGAGAAATTAAACTTTCACAGTGTTCTTTACGTATGTGTAATTCCTTTTTAAAATCCCCTCCAAAGGCAGGCCTGGCAACTTAAAAATAAATGAAGACCTGGGTTGCTTTTAAAAATTTAACATCAGTTTTATCTGTGGATGCAGTTTCATTGATTTTTTTAAACTTCAGTTGGAGAGAGGGCCATTGTAATGCTAGAAATCAAGAGATTACCTAGTTCATTTCCTCTTTAGGCACACGTCACCTAAATAATATTGGACAGATAGTCATCACCCTTCTTATGCTTCAAGATCCTCTAGGAGTAGAATAAGAATTTTTTCTCTACTTCATAAATGTCACACGTGATCAAATTTAAATATTTGCCATAATTAAAAGTGGTATGTGGTCTGTTGGGACGAACTAGAATGTGGTTGATGTAGGCTCTTGTCTGTATCTTTAGCTATCCGAGAGGCCTAGGTCATGGTGAGTCACCTCAGTCCTCTGGGCCACTTATGTGTAAGTTGGAATATTGGACTAGCAATCTCTAAGACTTTACAAGTTCAGAAATACTGTGTTTCAGGGGTCACACACATTATCTAAAAATCCCACATTTTTGTGGATCTCGAGGCTAAGAGGTCTGCTTTTAAGCAAGAATATTCTGTTAATTTTGATAATGAACACTTGAACTGTGACATCAACAAGCTTAGTAGTTATGAAATATATTGGGTGTTTTTAACATACACCTTAAATATGACCTTACTTCATATTTGCTATATTCACTGAATGAGATGGTTATACAGGATTGGAGATTGATTTCATATTGATCCCCAACATTTTGGGAAGTTATACTAAAAGCACTATTCTCAAACATTACTGTTACTCTTTTTTTGTCCTTTCTAGCTAATATTCTTCTTCTTTTTTTCCTTAATTCTGATGCTTTTTTTTTTTTTTTCTTAAAGAAAACATTAGGTTACTGAAACAACCAGTTTTCTACTTGGGAAGTTCAAAGAATCCTAAGTAACCATTTGGCTCCAATATGTACAAAGAGCTATAAAAACCTCGATGAAATGTATAATTCTCAAGGAAAATATAAATTGCAAAACTGACTGTTAGAAGAGACAAAAATCTAAACAGATTGGTAGCCGTCAAAGAAATGGGAAAAGTAACCAAAGAGCCGCCCCACCAAAGTAGCACTAGGCCCAGACTGTTGTTTGTGAGGAATTCTGCCCATACTTTAAGGAATGGATAATACCAATGTTATTTAAAATATTGCAGATCAAAGAAAAAAAGTAGAAAAACTTCCCATGAGTATTAAGGAAAGGGATTCAGTACCTGGAGCTATGACCAATCTTGGATGATTGAGATGAACCTCAGAGCAAACAGTTGGGACCAAGGATGAAAGATAGCAGTAAAAGATATCAAATAAAACCTTGAACTTTGGGCCACATTTGTTGTCCCTGTGCCTTGTTGATTAATGAGAAGTTAAATCAGGAAAGAAAATTATTAAGTCAGTCTAGGTAGGCTTTGTAGAAGGCATGGGTATTCTTTAAAATGCAGTTGTATTTTATTCAGTTAGCCATTTGAGCATTAAATACAAAGCATACGTTGGTGGTAAGAGTGGGGCAATGAATAGGTTTTAAAAAAAGAAAAGGAAACATTAACTGTCTTCAGAGCAGTTGCCTTGCATCCAGTATGTGGGAAACAGGGAGTAAGTACAGTAAGACAAGGGAATGAAGACAGAATGAACAGAAAAGAAGTAGTGTGGCCTGGTGACTGAGCCATAACCTCTAGATCATGGAGTTGGAACCCCAATAAGATGGTCAACCCAATTTTATATCCATACCCAATGATTTGGATAATGATGTGGTAAGGAATCTTTAAAGGTCTGGGGGCCAGGAAAGGAGCATAATACAGAGGCCAGGAAATCAGACCAGATGGATGGGGCTGACCTTAAAAATATCCCAGTGGGATGATCCATGATAGAAACTTCTCCTGGGGCCTAAACCAGGTGAGCAGGGCCACCTGCTCATAATGCTACTCCCTGTACTTGTGCTGTCATTTCCTCTAAACTTTGCCCACATTGTTCCCTCCTTCTTTTTTAGGAAATCTAGGATGAAAGTAACAGTGTGAGAGTTGAAACAGGGATGGCAAGGCAGTGAGAGTTTAGTAAATAAAAGAATGGGGAGGAGACCCACTAACATAACATGGTATTTCAAATGTGTGGATTAACCTCGTAAATTTGTTTTAAAAAAATGTGATGTCACTAGTGGTGACACTTCTAGAAGCTGTCCTTTGTGTACAGTTACTATTGTATCAACTTCAAACTGAGAGGGAGAGAGGAAGGGAGGGAGGGAGGGAGGGAGAGAGGGTGGCGTGAGAAAGTACATTGTTATACTTGGAAGTTCTCCACTGAAAGATGGAAAGAGTCCCTAGCCTCACCTGATGTTTTCTGCCCAAGTTTTGTTTTGTTTTGTTTTGTTTTGTCTCACATTAAGTGACAAAATTTAAGTTGTAGGTATTGTGTTGGTAATTTTGGGGCAGTGAACAGGAGTGTAACATCTGCTTTTAAAGGGGTTTTAGTATGTGCATTTGGATAGCTTGGTGACCTTCGAAATTTTGTTTTGAGCTGCGTCAGAAACATAATCATTTTTCTTTCTGAAACAGATTCTAATATCTGCAAAGGTTGATCAAGCTAGGATAGTTTTAATAAATTATTAGTCTCAGTTTTTTAATGTCAACCCAGCTTTTAAAACTGTTGATCAGCTACGGGAAACATCAGCTCAAGGTGCTTCTAAAAAATGTCTTTTCCATTAAATATTCTCGTTGTGGCCAATGTATTGAGAGGATAGAAATTTGTTCCAGTCTTGTTCATCTGCAGTCCAGTTTTCCAAATTCTTCTTGTTTTTAAAGTAAAATTACTTAAATTTGTATTTCCTTATCTCAATAGTTAACTTAAAATTTTTTATATTTCAAGGAGGGGAGATTGTTCTGAATTCTGGCATCAATCCTCCAAAGTCTGGATAAAGGACATCCACTTCTAACAAAATTTCACTTAAATATCTAGTTTAAATATGGCTTGTCATTAAAAGGTTATTTACGTTTAAAATGCTGACCTTTCAAGATGTACACAAGAGTGTTTTAAAACAGAGTTTCTGAACATTGGCCATGAAACCACTGTCTTGGGCTGACAAATGGATTGGAAATAAGCTACCCAACACTGGGAATGGGCCATTAATTTTAATCAAAGGTGATGCAGGAAGGCGAATGGGATGCATGACAATGTCAACAGCCCAGTAGGTGTTAAGAGACCACACAGCCTTCCTTGTTACTTGGTTGGGCCATTAGTTGAGGTTGGGTGAAGACAGAAAGCCATGTCTGGAATTGAATGACCAGGTCACTCCAAAATCTAATGGAGAACTCCTCATTTCAGAAATCACATTGTAATGCCATTAGAAGTCAAGGACAGCATTTAGAAAATATTGGAAGATTTTTTTTTTTAAACCAAGCACCTTGCTAGTTTTTTCCAACTTTGTCAAGCTCCCTGTTTCCTGCCTCCTTTCCTTCTGAATGGATCATTGATATTTACAGAGGATCAGGAAATCGAACGGACTTAGAAAAAAATCTCAAAGCCTGTTTGCTTCTCAGAATTACATATTGTTAGTTGTAAAACTCTGGTAAATGCCAGAAACAATAGCATACCAAAGGAATTAAGCAGGGCAATTAATTCTCTGTAGTGATCTCATTGTCCTTGTCCCTTTCTGTGTTCTTGTGTATAGGAATAGTTTTACTAATTGAAACTAAACTTTCTTAATTGCTTTAATGAAAACATTTGTTTTATAATTATAAAGGCCACCGTGCTTGGGCCTCACTGTAAATTGTCAATATTGCCTGATAACATTCGTGATATTCATGGTGGTGAAAGCCTTTTCTTTTAATCAGTAAGTATGTTTCATTATTTTGAGTATTTTCAATTACAAAAAGGTAGCATATGACAGCTTGAATTAATGATATTTATAATAAAGACATAAAAATGCAGAAGGGACAAAGAGGCATTTTTATATCTATGCTTCAGGTTTGTTAAGAAAGTTCATTTATTCTGACACAGCCTTGCATGCATAAGAAAGATATGTATGACTGCATTAGCAATTTTTATACATTTTTAAGAAAGAAAAGCAATTATATTGCTGTCTTGTTAATGGAACACTGTTATAAGTAATAGTATTTGTTCTTTCTGTAGATGAAGATCAGCTCCGTGCAAAGGGTTATGACAAAACACCAGACTTTATTTTACAAGTTCCAGTTGGTAAGTCCTTAAACTCTCTTATGCATTTGTTTATAGTGAAAGGGGATGTGTTTTCTCCATAGATTTATTTTTTTTACTTTTTGTTAATATTAGCAAATGTTACCAGAGTAGATTAGCTTTAAATGGGTGAAATTGTTAGAAAAGATTATTTTAGAAGAGCAGAAAATAATTGGTTCAGAAGAAATCTCTGCCTTAAAAACGTTTACAAATATATTATATATATCAGACAAAAATGTCTGAAGACATTTTGGGTGCCATTTTCAGGTCATTTCTCTAAATTCTGAATTTTTAAACATGATTCCTTTGAAAAGCCAGACTGGCTCACTTGGGTTTGCTTTCACAGTACTCGTCCACTTACAGAGGCAGTGTCAGAATAGGAGGGGGACTTTTGAAAATGATGATGAAAATGAAGGGGATGTGATTATAGCATAAATGGTCTTTGTAAGGAACATATATGATGTGTTGTTTTATAATTACTTCCATTGATGACAGCAAGGGCCGAGCCTCCGCTCATTAATGTGAAGCACAGAGAGGCCTAGGCAGAGTTCAGTATTTCCAGTCTTCCCTTCTCTTTGCTCTGTATTAGTAATGCTTTGTCCCTTAGCTGTAGAAGGGCACATAATTCACTGGATTGAAAGCAAAGCCTCATTTGGTGATGAATGTAGCCACCATGCCTACCTGCATGACCAGTTCTGGAGCTACTGGAATAGGTAAGGTCCCATTATTTTTCTCTTAAGATAAACGATACTCGGCTGAAATCTCATTAGAAAAAATATTTTGTTTAGCTGGTAAAAATGCTAGTAGCCTTTGTTTCTGGTAAATACAGAGACTTGATTAATGTATTCATTTCAGATAATTTAAACTTCTCTGCTTTCATAATGTTGCTTCATTTTTTAAAACTAACAATCTCTGCATAAGGTCAAAATTAGTATATACTCCCATTTTCCGTTTTACAGCAATAATATTGGTAGCACTTAAAATAGGAATAATAAGGCAGGGTGCCTATTGACACTAACTTTTTATCCTTTGGATGTGAAATTTATGCTTACTCTCAGACCTTTAAAAAAATCATATCCTCAGCTCTCTGAGGAAAGTATCCAAGTGATATCAAAGATCAAAACAATTTGCCTTCCAACAGAAAAACAGTTTACCCACCAACTTCAATCAACAGTCCTGACTGAAGGCATGGAAATCTCATCGATTAAGGGAAAGGGTTGGAGGGGAGGATGCTTTATTATCAAATTCCTGGGCCTGGGCCTTCATATTCTCTCAGCTAATCCTCACACGGAAGTTACTTTTCCCCCATTTTACAGATAACAGAGTCTCAGAGAGAAAATAATATGCCATACAGTTAGTCGTCCTGCATTTGTCTTTCTCGCTCCCAAACCTATGCCCTTTCCAGTACATCTCTGTTGTCATTTATAGTACAACTGTTGAAATTTTGGCTTTTTCTATTATTGAAGTGCCACATTTTCACACCGCGCATTTTTTCCCCTTAGAGTAGGAGGTAGGGCAAGGGGTAACCTTTCTAGATTAACTGTGTTCCTCAGTCACTGGCCAACAGTAAGAATACAATAATAAGATGACATGGGCCCAGATCATTAAGGAGTGAGACAGTAGCATCTGTGCACAATAGTCTCATCCTGGGGAAAAACAGAACAAAACAAAAAAACAGTGACAGGCTACAGAATTTGGTATTATATTGTTACTCAGCTTTACAAAAGGCCGGCAGACCTCGTCCGTAGCAGCTGTGCTAAACTAAGCCCACTTTTTGCCATGGTAACAATGATCATGACAAAATGCTGAATGTAATGGCTTTCTTGATTTTCTTGTGTAATTGTGCGTAGCATCCGAGCTTTACTTTACAGGGATGGAAGAGAAAAGTGCAAAATGTTTTAGAAATCAATGCTGCTTCAGCGTTCCCTATCTTTTATTCAGCCATTATTCAAATTAGCAGTAATGTGGCAAATTGAATTTTAGATTTTTAGCAATTTTTTGAGTTTGAAATAGTAAAGAAAGCATCATCTTTGGTGATACAGGGAACGCAATGACAAGAAAATCAAATTGTGTAAGTTTAGGTTGCTAAAGCATTTTTAACTCTACTAAAAAACAAAACCATTATGCACTGAGACGGTGCCCCCACTTTGGTACTGATCAAGTCTTTTATGAGGAACAATTACAAATTGAATTCCAAAGAGTAGCGCTTACTTAAAAATCATATTTTTTTCCTAAAACAAGTGAACTATTTATTGAGTGCCTACTATGTGTCTAACACTATTTTAGAGGTTGAATAGATACTCTAGTCAGTAATCGGACCCCCATGCATTATTGACCCAGCTGGAGGGGATCTGAGCTATGGATAATTTAATACAGTTTCCTTTGGACTGGATTTTAGATTATTTCGTTGTGTGCTACTTTTTCTATTCTAATGATGTTTTACTTACATGACTATTGGTTTACATTCCCTAAACATGTTCTTTGAATATGTACCAGCTCTTGGGCATGACTCATTCGGGGTATATTACGCAATAAGGGAAAGTTAGCCTTGATTTTGAATGTTCCAGATCATCCAAGGAGGAAATACTCTACACAGAATTCAGTAGTTTTACCAGATGTCTGCAGAGAGGCCAAGAAATGGAAGTAGTGGTGATATTCAAAATGGAACATAGAGGCATTTACTTGGATATAAAATTTTGATTATAACAGTGATACGGACTTACCAGTGATAGGACATTTTGACGGGAGAACTTAGCCAATTTATGAAAGTATGGTATCCTACTCTTCATATTTTGCCTCAACACAACTCACATAGTAGTTGCTGAAATTGTTGAGAGTGGAGGAAATCATCTCTCCCACCTGTAGGTAGCCTTTCAAGGAGGCTATTGACTGGTTGGCATTTGGGCTAATTGCTTTATTTGTGTGATGAGCCTCTAGTTAACATAAACACTGTTATCAAATTGTCACACTATTTTTTAGATTAAATGTTGGATTTTACAATAAGACTGTTCAATGAATATTTGTAGAATCATGACCTTGTATAAACCCATTATCTCAAATAACTACAGAGCCCTTAATTTTTAGTTTAATGTTTCTACAAGTTTTCTTTTTTGGTGCAAGTGGATATTCTTATTCATCCTTTCAGCAACTTTGACAAAGTTGATCATACCCTACCTCCTTATTAAAACATCTTTTCTTGGGATGCCTGGGTGGCTCAGTTGGTTAAGCGACTGCCTTCGGCTCAGGTCATGATCCTGGAGTCCCGGGATCGAGTCCCGCATCGGGCTCCCTGCTGAGCAGGGAGTCTGCTTCTCCCTCTGACCCTCCCCTCTCTCATGTGTGTGCTCTCTCTCACTCATTCTCTCTCTCTCAAATAAATAAAATCTTAAAAAAACAAAAAAAAAACAAAAAAAACATCTTTTCTTGACTTCCGAGAGCTACTCTTCTGGGTTACTTCCTGCCATCCCAGCAGCATACTCAGTTTGCTTTACTGGGTTTTTCTCCTTCCAGCTCTACACTGGAGCTGGGCTCTGGAACTCAGTGCTCAGCCCTCTGCCCTTTGCTATCTACATTCACTTCCAGGGTTCTCTCTTGGAGCTTTCATCGGAGACTATGGTTTTATATACTGTATCTGTAACAGTATCTCCTAATTCTTGCTGCCAGCCCTAATATTTCCACTGAGTACAAATTTGTTTGTTTATCCAACTGTCCATTCAGTATCTCCTCTTGGATATCCAGTAGGGATCTGAGACCTAACATGTCTAACATTAAACCCTTGATTTTCCTCACCAGGCTTGTGGCTCCCCCGATTCCTCCCATGCTCAACTAATGGTGCCACAATTTGCCCAAATACTCAAGCCAAACACCAGCCCATCACCAACCTACCAGAAAATCCTTTCAGCTCCATCTTTGTCATATCTCAAATCATGCCTCAGTATCACCTTCTTACCTGGCACCACCTCACTATCTGTCATCACCTCTTGAACTGTTGCGGTAGCTTCCGAACTGGTCTCCAGACCTTAACCTTTACACTCCTGTGGTCCGTTTTTCATACCCTGGCCGGAGCGACTCTTAGAAAATACAAATTAGATTGTATCACTTCCTACTGAAAACTCCTCAGTGGCTTCCCATCACATTTCAAATAAAATCCAAACTCTTTCACATGACATTCAGAGCCCTGCATGATCTAGCTCTCTACCATCCCCAGTTATCTGCACACCTGCCTCTCTCTCTCTCTCTCTCTCCCCCCAACTAAGGCTCCCTCCCTCTCTTATACTTCTGCAGCCGCACTGGCTTTCTGGGCCTTCCTAAAATCTACACTGCTTATTTCTACTTCAGAACTCTTACTCTGGCTTATTCTTCTGCTTGGAGTTTTCTTCCCATTTGGATCTCCACATGGTGAGCTCCTCACACCATTCGGGTGTCTGCTCAAATTCCCCTCCTCGGGGATACTTTCCATGACCACTCAATCTAAATGACCTCACCTCAGTCATCTCTCCCTCCTCATTTGGTTGGACTTTTCTTCATAATATTTATCCCTATCTGAGTGAAAGAATAAACATTTATATAAGCATCAATTTGTTTGAATATGAGCCTTTATTAAAGAGCTTTACCTTTTATATTGCTGTTGTTAATTACTATATGTAGTGTGCCCCTCATTCCTTTGTAATCAAAGCTTCAAGAATTTTCCCTGGCTTAATTAACATCAGAAAAATTTAAATTTTGCAATGCCATCACCTTCCCTAAAGTCAAAGACATTGAGTACAGATAATAAGCTGCCTTTCCTGTGAGCAGGCCCCTGTCCCGGGTATGAACTTTGATCAGATAGCTCCTCAAAACTCTACAGTCTCTACTTCCGTGGAGTTAAAGGAAATAAAGAGTACCTCTGGGAAGCAGCATTTGGACCATAATATAGCCCCAAATTATATAAGGCTCTATATATGATTGTAAAGAAAATACATACATATTTACATATATGTGTATTTATATATCCCATATACATAGGTCTATAAATACAAATTGCATAAAAACCATATTTCCTTGTGCAATTAACACCCCAGAAGCCTTCTCATTCTACTTCTGTAATCAAAAACTGAGTTCTTTGACAATTTGACCTGTATTACTAAGTATATTTTCACATCTGATGGTGACAGTTAAAAAAAAAAAAAGCAATTCTATAATCTGAGGCCAAATTACATACACGGGTTCTGTACATACATGTGGCCTTTCAGAGAAGTAGGAGCAGACACCTGTGCTCACTTTCAGTGTTTGGAGATAAGGTAGGTCCATCTGCAGGAAAATATTAAGTGACCCTAAAGAGCAAAGCCTCACAAGCCTCTAGGCAGCACGTGCACTGTGCCCGACAACTACCGACCAGGAACGTGGAAATCTCAGCTGCGGGTTCAGCCCTGCCAACTACCATTCCGGGCGCACACTGGCCCCCATGGGAAACCGAAGGGCACTTGGTAGATACACCTCTTCATTTCTCTCAGAGAGGACTGACACTTGTGACTGGCAAGCACAAGGCCGAGTTTTGTTTCAACATGCTTTCCCTGCTTAGTGAGCCTTGAAACGATGGAGGGAATCTCCTGTGTTCTTGGGTTTGAATCCAGGCCATGCTGCTTTCCAGTCCCGTGACTAGGAACAACTTGCTTAACCTCCCTGGGTCTTCGTTTTCTCCTATAAAATAGTGTCAGTAATACCCTCTTGACCACGTGGTCATGAAGATCGGTTATTTAATACGTGTAAAGCACTTTCGAAGTGCCTGGCAGTCTACAACAGGTATTATTCCCGTGTGTCTCTTTCTCCTGTATATCCCTGTCTGATAGAATTTAGAAGTCTTCTGAGTCGACACTTTTATTTACCTTCTTTGCCAGATAACTCCTCCTGGACTACTCAGCTTGGCTGACATCTCTTTGGGAAACCTTCCTGCATTCCACGCTTGCATTCGGTACCCACTCCCGTGTTCTGCTAATAATTTCATAGCATGTGTTAAATGTTGTAATTTCTTGTTTACATGTCACCTTCCTCCAGTTAACATTGAGTTTCATCTTCTCTGTATGTTTTATCTGTCATCAAATGCCCGAAAGCTGGTGGAATACCTGGCTGGTGGAGATACCTGGCCAGTAGGTGATCAGTTCTAAGGTCTCTGGTACATGGAGTGTGGCCTAGAAAGGGATTGGGGGGATATACAGCAAGTGGGGATGTCCCCTTGGTCCTGCTGAATCCTCACCCCATGGGTTAGGATACAACCAGAGGGGTCCAGAACAGAATCCTCTCAAGTTTTGGGCCAGGCCATGGACCTCTCTTGAAGGGTTCTAAATAACAGTACCAAGGGAAGCAAATACATGTATCCTCCAAAGTCATTTTTTTGTACTGGTGTTAGGATGTGAGGGGAAATGAGCACCAGAGGAAATATGGTCTTAATCACATTTATGTATCACTGAAAAGATTAAGAGCTGACTTCCATATGTCAGAATTTTGAAACTTTGGCTCCAGAGAGTCTACTCTCCAGAGGCAATGCTAAGCTAATACCTTCTGCCACAAGAATTGATTTGACTTTAGTTCTTACCTCTAAGTATATTTTAAAGATTGGTTATTTACTCAATGGTTTAGCAATTGCTTTCTCTGGTCTGTGCTGCCTTGAGAGGTGAGGCACTTAGAATGGGGCTGCCTAGCAGTGAGAGTTAAGGAAGGTATTTTTTCAGAGGATGGCCAAAGTTTTTCCTGCATTAAGATACTTCCAGGAAGCCTGCAATTAGCCAAATCACAGATTTCCAGTTATTTCAGTCCTGTTAAAAACAAGGCTGATCACAACTGTCTTAAGTTGGACTATGTGCCTCAGCAATAGAAGCTCTTGCAAACCTTCAATTACAACAGCCTCAGAAGGCACTGCTCCAGTATACTAACAAGTAGTCATCAGCAACAAGAGACAGATTGACTCATAATTAGCAAATGCACTGGAGAGGGCTTCTCTAAAGGTAAAATATAATCATTTGCTTTTCCATCTCTTACAGTGGAGATGGTTGTGAGATATTGATGTTCCGTTGTTCCAGACAAATACTTGACACTGTTACTAGCCGGAGCAACCTTGAAATATTTGAAAAGGATGAAAGAAGTGTCTGCTATGTATGTAGTACTTTTATAAGAATGATTTCTCATAACATTTTTTTTCTGCATTTGGAATGTGAAATGCAAGAATTTTCCCCACCAAGGAATTCATATTGTCTGCTGTTGTTGTTTTCAGTGTTGACTTTAAATCCAAAACTGAATAAGGGATAAAAATGTTCCTTATGCTTTTAAAGTGATATTTGCAATAAAAAGACAGTTGTTAAATAACTGGAATGGGTCGAAGGACTAAAGAGAAAGAAAATAGACATATAAGGAAATATTAATGAATTGTAGTTTCTCAGAAAGATATCTATCTGATTACTGTCTTCAAGTATGCACAAGATTTGGGGGAGTGGGGGGAATAGAGAGAGCATATTGATCAGTTTTCCAAAATCAGGGGACCAAAGAATTGTTGAAAAGATGACTCTTCTGCTGACCCACTGTGATAGAATGCTTCAGAAAAGTTACCCCACACCAAACTAACAAGCAAATGATTGGGCGGTCATTCTAAAGATGGAAACACAACCATTATGATCATCCAGAGAGAGTGAGGGAAGAATAATAGAGATTCTGCCAATAGGAAGTGACCCAGGAGCATGAATAGAGTCATGAGCCCAAGAATACAGAATCCATTTCTGAGACTCATTCTAGAATATTGGAGATCTAATTGAAACTGGTTGAAACTGATGCTAAAATGGCTTGGGTAGGTAGGTCAGTGATTCTCAAACTTCACCATGTATTGAAATCACATGAGGGGCATTTTAAAAATACTGATGTGGGTCTTATCCCTGGAGAACTGGTTTAATTGATGTTGCGTAGAGCCTGGACCTTGGGAGTTTTTCTTTTCTTTTGAAAACTTTAGGTGATCATGCCATTCTACATGCAGCACTGATGTCAACTCCTTCTTTACCTAGCCTTGGCCAAGTATTTGCCAAACAGCCCTTGCATTTGTAGCCTTTCTGCTTTCAAACAGAGTATTGATGAGAAAAACAAAGCCTTATTAAGGAACAAAGGTTCAGTTCGGCAAACACCTTCACAGGCACTGTGTCAGTCACCTCTGTTTTGGGGGGGGGCTGATAGTAAGGCCTGAGGCTGTAAATTGCAGGGATGGGACCTGAACCCAGATCTCCTTCTGAATTCACACCTGTGCGCTTTCTGCTCACCAGGCAGTTTCATGTCAGCCATGGTGAGAAATCTGTTTTAAGCGGCTACTTTACTTAGTCAGTTAATGGGTTCGCTGAGCTGATCTAAAAAGCTCTCCAACATATGTGGTTTAGATATTTACCTCCATAAGGTTAGTGAAAAATGGGCCAGGTGTTCTCTGTTGCTTTCTCAAGAGCCCTTATTCTATATTCAAAATATGTATCTGTAGGTTTATTATAAAAGCCTGTCATATATGCCAGTACACCCAGAATATAATAACCCCTAAATTGTTGGATTTGAAATCCATAGAATTAGAGAAGTCTTTTGTATGTGGTTTACATTCACAAATTCTGACTGAACTATCTGAAGACTAGTGTGAATTCAGAAGAGAAGTGAACTGTGGAACATTTGTTAAGAAATGTTTTTATTTTAAATGGAGTTCATTTTTTTTTCTGAATTGCCGTTGGTTGCACATAAAAAACAAGTCTGTTTTAATAAATAAGAATAGTTTTAAAAATAGCTTTATTGAGGTATAATTAACATTATAAACTGCACATATTTAAAGTATACAATTTGACAAGTTTTGACACGTTTATATAAACTTATAAAATTATCACCACAGTAGAGATATTGAACATACATACCTACCACCCCAAAAGTTCTTGTGCCTCCTTAGAATCCTTCTTCTCAATCTCTTCACTTCTCTCTGCACCCAGGCAACCACTAATCTGCTTTCTTCACTATAGATTCAGTTTGCATTTTCTAGTATTTTCTATAAATGGAATCATACAGTATGTACTTTGGCTTTTTTTTGTTTTTTGTTTTTCGTTTTGTTTTGTTTTACTGAGAAGTATTCACTTGCATAGCTATACCATTATTTATCTGTTCACCTATTAATTGACATTTAGGTTGTTTCTAGTTCTTGCTATTAGTAATAAAACTCCTTTGAATAGTCATGTAAAAATGTTTGTATGGTTTCATTTCTCTTAGCCAAATACTTTGAAATGAAATAGTTGGGACATACGGTAAGAATATGTTTACCTTTTTGCAAAATGATTTAACTGTTTTCCAAAGTGGTTGCACCATTTTACATTCCCACCAGCAGTTTATGATAGTTTCAAGTGTTCCTCAGCTTCCCCACCACTTGGTATGTTCCGTCCTTTTAACTTTAGGCTATCTAAGAGTTGTGTAGTAGTGCCTCAGTGTGATTTTAATTTGCATTTCTATAATGACAAGTGACATTGAGAATCTTTTTACATGTTTATTTACTACCTATCTTCTTTGGAGAAGTGTCTGTTCAAGTCTTTGGCTCATTTTTCGAGTTCTTTTCTTACTGTGTTTTGGAAGTTTTAAAAAAATATTCTGGATATGTCTTTTATCAGACATGTGATCAAATATGAAATATTGTCTCCCAGTCTTTTGCTTGTGTTTTCATTCTCTGAACAGTGGCTTTCAATTTAATTTTAATAAAGTCCAGTTTACCAATTTTTCTTTTATGGACTATGCCTTTGATGTCACATCTAGGAAATATTAAAGATTCAAAGATCTAAAGAAATCACAGGGGCACCTGGCTGGCTCAGTCAGTGAAGCATTTGACTCTTGATCTCGGGATTGTGAGTTCGAGCTCTACGTTGGGTGTAGAGATTACTTAAAATAAAATTTAAAAAAAATCTTTAAAAAAAATAAAAAAGAAATCACAAAGGTCCCCTTTTTTCTAAAAGATTTATTTTAGGGCGCCTAGGTGGCTTAGTCAGTTAAGCATCTGCCTTCAGCTCAGGTTATGATCCCAAGATCCTGGGATCAAGTCCCGCATTGGGCTCCCTGCTCAGCGGGGAGTCTGCTGCTCCCTCTCCCTCTGCTCCTCCTGCTTGTGTGCTCTTTCTCTCTCTCTGTCAAATAAATAAATAAAATCTTTTAAAAAAATTTATTTTAGATTTACATTTAGGTCTAGCATCCATTTTCAGTTAATTTTTATATATGGTGTGATACGTAGATCAAAGCTCATTTTCTAGCATATGGGTATGCAGTTGTTTCAGAACCATTTGTTGTAAAGACTAATAGCTACTAAATAGCCTTTGCACATTTGTCAAAATCAAGGGGGGAAAATCGGAGGGGGAGACGAACCATGAAAGACTATGGACTCTGAGAAACAAACTGAGGGTTCTAGAGGGGAGGGAGGCGGGGGGATGGGTTAGCCTGGTGGTGGGTATTAAAGAGGGCACGTTCTGCATGGAGCACTGGGTGTTATACGCAAACAGTGAATCATGGAACACTACATCAAAAACTAATGATGTTATGGTGATTAACATAATAAAATAAAATTTTTAAAAAATAAATTGATCATTTATGTGTAGGTAGGCCTTTTTCTGAATTCTCTGTTTTGTTCCATTGATCAATTTGTCTATGCCAATTCTCTACCATCTTGATCACTATAGCTATATTTTGGAAACTATATAATCCTCAAACTTTATTTTTCTTTTTCAAAGTTATTTTTGTCTATTCTAGGTCCTTTGCATTACCATATAAATTTTAGAATCATCTTATAAATTCACCCCAAAAAAAGTCTATTGGGATTCTGACGGGGATTACATTGAATTTATAGGTCAATTTGGGAAGAATTGATATCTTAACAATATTGAGTCTTCTGATCCATGATCACAGTATCTCTCCATTTATTTAGGTCTTTTAATATTTTCCTTAAAAATGCCCTGTAGTTTTCAGTGTACAAATCCCTCACATTTTCATTAGATTGATCCCTATGTGTTTTATATTGCTTGATTCTTTTAGAAGTGATAGTTTTGGGGGTGCCTCAGTTGGTTAAGCATCTGACTCTTGGTTTTGGCTCAGGTCATGATCTCAGGATCATGAGATCAAACCCCACATTGGGCTTCGTGCTGAGTGTGAAGCCTGCTCAAGATTCTCTCTCTCTCCCTCTCTCTCTGCCTCTCGCCCCTACTCATGCAGACATGTGTGCTCTCTCTCTAAATAAATAAGAAATAAAAATAAAGAAAAAGAAGTGATAGTTTTCATTTTAATCCCCAATTGTTCGTTGTTACTATAAAGGAATACAGTTGATTTTGTATGTTGATTTATATCCTACAACTTTGTAAAACTCATTCTAATACTTTACTCTTTTGGCAGATGCCGTAGGATTTTCTGCATAGACATCCATATCACTTGTGAATAAAGACAGTTTTACTTTTTTTAATTTGGATGACTTTTTTTTTTTTTTTAACTGCCCTGGCTAGAATCACCTATACAAAGGTAAATAGTGGTGGACAACATACATCGCCTTTCTTCGGGAAAAGGCATTCAGTCTTTCACATTAAGAATAACGTTAGCTATCAGTTTTTGTAGATGTTCTCTATCAGGTCAAGGAAGCTCCTTACTATTCCTAGCTTGCTGAGAGATTTTATCAAAAATGGATGTTGGATTTTGTCAAATGCTTTTCTGCATCAATTAAGATAGTCAAATGGAGGGGCGCCTGGGTGGCTCAGCCATTAAGCATCTGCGTTCGGCTCAGGTCATGGTCCCGGGGTCCTGGGATCGAGCCCCGCATCAGGCTCCCTGCTCGGCAGGAAGCCTGCTTCCCCCTCTCCCACTCCCTCTGCTTGTGTTCCCTCTCTCGCTGTGTCTCTCTCTGTCAAATAAATAAATAAAATCTTAAAAAAAAAAAAAAAGATAGTCAAATGGGTTTTTTTTTTTTAATTATTATTAATAGGTTAAAATGGTGAATTACAGTGATTGATTCCTGAATGTTATACCAACCTTGCATTCCTGGGATAAACTCCACTTGGTCATGAAACAGTATCTTTTTATATTTTGTTGGATTTGATTTGTTGAAGATGTATTAAGAATTTTTTCTTTTACATTTATGAGTGATATTGGTCTGTGGTTTATTTTTCCTGCTAAGTCTTTGGTATTAGAGTAATGATGGCTCATAGTATGAGTTAGGAGGTTTCCCCTCCCCTTCAATTTTCTGGAAAAGTTTGTGCAGATTTGTTATTATTTCTTAACTGTTAGGTAGAATTTCCTCTTCAAACATCTGCGCCTATTTTGTTGTTGTTGTTGGAAGGTTTTTAACTACAAAATTGACTTGTTTAATAGATGTAAGGATAATTCAAGCTGTTGGGTTTTGTTTTTGGATTTTTTTTTTTTTGAATATACTTTGGTACTTTGTGTCTTTCAAAAAATGTGTTCATTTCATCTAAGTTGTGGAATGTATTGGGATAAGCTTACTCAGAATATCCCTTTTTTCTTTTACTAGCAGTAGAATCTGTCTGTAGTGATGTCAACTTTTTCATTCCTGATATTGATAATTGTAGCTTCTTTCCAGATCAGTCTGCCTGGAGGTTTATCAATTTTATGGTCTTCTGAAAGAGCCAATTTTAATTTTATTGGTTACTTCTATTTTTTCTTTCATTGATTTCTAGTGTAATCTGTATATTTTTTATTTTCTTTAGTTTTACTTTCTCTTCTTTTTCTAGTTTCCTAAGGTGGAAGGCTGAGGTTATTGATTCAAAACCATTCTTTTTTTCCAAGATAGGCAATTTAGTGCTGTAAATTTACCTCTAAGAACTGCTGTGGCTGTAGTCCACAAAATTTTATATGTTGGGTTTTCATACTTATTTTGTTCCAAGTACTTTCTAATTTTTCATTTCTTCTTTAATTCACAGGCTATTTAGATGTATTTAGGGTATTTTGTTCCCAAATATTTGAAAAATTTTTCGCCTATCTTCCTGTTACTGGTTTCTAATTTATTTCCATTGAGGTCAGAAACAAACTTGCATCCTTTTAAATTTATTGAGATTTGTTTTATGGCCTAGACTATGGCTATCTTGGTAAGTGTTCCATGTGCGCTTAAAAAGAAAGTTTGTTCTGCTGTTGTGAGTGAACTGTGCTATAATTGGCAATTTGGTCAAATTGATCATAGTAATATGTTCAAGTCGCACATGTACTGGTCAATACTCTGCTGTATACTCACGGGAGACCTACAGATAGTCTCTGGAATTCTCTCTCTGTACCGCTCTCCTCTGCTGGAGACCTACAGATAGTCTCTGGAATTCTCTCTCTGTACCGCTCTCCTCTGCTGGAGACCTACAGATAGTCTCTGGAATTCTCTCTCTGTACCGCTCTCCTCTGCTGGAGACCTACAGATAGTCTCTGGAATTCTCTCTCTGTACCGCTCTCCTCTGCTGGAGACCTACAGATAGTCTCTGGAATTCTCTCTCTGTACCGCTCTCCTCTGCTGGAGACCTACAGATAGTCTCTGGAATTCTCTCTCTGTACCGCTCTCCTCTGCTGGTATTCTGTCCTACAGACTCTAGCTAGCTTCCTGGTCTTCCCATCCTTCCAACTCTATCTCCTCAACTCAGAGGGACCCGCTGAGCCTCACCTAGGTTCTTCGTCTTCACAGTGCAGCCTGAAAACTCCAGGAAGTGGCTGGGGCAAAGGGCTTACCTTTTTTGTTTCCCATCACTCAGGGGGCATTGTTCCACATTACTGTCATTATTTGTCATCATCTATTCCATTTGTTTATTTCCAGCAGGAAGATAAATCCAGTCCCTGTTACCCCATCTTGGCTCCAAGTAGATGTCTCTCAATTATGGTTTTTAACACATAGTTTAACACATTGTAAACAGTTTGTCTTATTCAATGTTAACCTTGTAAACTTATTTGCTATTTAAGTTATAGATTTCATTGTTACTAACAAATTTTCTTAAGCATCAACTATGAATAGAATAATTTATGGGAGAGGATTGTGCAAACCTTCAGGTTTCTTTCTTTTGATCTCTCTCTTTCTCAAACAGACCTCTAGGTCTCTTTCTCCCAGGATCCTTAGAGTTGAAATGGGATTTTCAGTCACTACTTTTTGCCCAGCAAAAGGAAAGGCTTTGTTTCTTTCTTAACATATATTGCATTATTTGTTTCAGAGGTACAGATCTGAGATTCAACAGTCTTGCACAATTCACAGTGCTTACCAGAGCACATACCCTCCCCAGTGTCCATCACCCAGTCACCCCATCCCTCCCACCCCACCCCCCACTCCAGCAACCCTCAGTTTGTTTCCTGAGATTAAGAATTCCTCATATCAGTGAGGTCGTATGATACATGTCTTTCTCTGTTTGACTTATTTCGCTCAGCATAATACCCTCCAGTTCCATCCACGTCGTTGCAAATGGCAAGAAAAAAAGAAGAAGAATGTAGCAGGAGGGGAAGAATGAAGGGGGGGAAATCGGAGGGGGAGAAGAACCATGAGAGACGATGGACTCTGAAAAACAAACTGAGGGTTCTAGAGGGGAGGGGGGTGGGAGGATGGGTTAGCCTGAGGATGGGTTAGCCTGGTGATGGGTATTGAGGAGGGCACGTTCTGCATGGAGCACTGGGTGTTATGCACAAACAATGAATCATGGAACACTATATCCAAAACTAATGATGTAATGTATGGGGATTAACATAACAATAAAAAAATTTAAAAAAAAAAAAAAAAAAAAAAGGAAAGGCTTTGGTATAGTCCAGGCCAAAGATTGGGTAATAAGTGTATGGTTGTTAGAAGGCAGCTTTCTTCAATCATCTTTCATTAGCACTCACCAAGGGCTTCTGCTGCCACTTGGACTGACATAAAGCTGGCCGTGTTTTGGTGAGATAGAGCCCTGTTCACAGAAGTTATGCCTTTTCTCTCACTTTTCTCTGCCTCTACATTTAAGAGACACATTTCCCCATTTCTGAGCATCTTTTGGTATTTGATATCATTCAAGAATCTCCTGGGGTGGGTGACTTACAGATGATGAGTCTGTGTTGCCCTAGTTTGCCCTTGCTCATTCTCCTCTCACACGTGTAGAGTATGGAAAATGAGCCATGAATACAATTTGCATGTCTCATACTCTTCTTCTCATAAAACAAAAACCTGTGTGGATACATAACAGCAATGGTAAACATCCTTTCCTTCGCATTTCTAATTGACCCTGGAAGTCGTATTCTCATAAAAACTAAACTCCTACTATGAATTCCATTTATCCATTTATTCCATTTAACACAAGCAAATTAGATTCTCTTCTGTTTTCTTGCTCTCTCCTTTATATTCTTAGTCTACTTATGATTTATGAATTCCATTCTCTTGTTTTACTCCCTTTCCTACCTGAATTGCTAACATCGAGATGTTTACCATTTTGTTCACCCTTATTTTCTTACAGGGTTTCTGCCAGCAAGGTTAACAATCCTGTTAACCCCTTCCTACTTCTCCCTATATATTCCTCTTTGCCATCTTCTTCCCTTTTATCATTGGCAGCTTTGCTAACCACCACCACCTACACATTTTAAATTTAGTCCTGTAGCATCCCTAATAGCTCATTCCAAGTGATCATAAATTCAAAATTAATGCAAAATTCCTTTATTTAGCAAAAAGAGGGTTTTTTTAATTCATAAAGCTCATCAACTTATGTAGATGTGAGTCTATCATAATCATCCCGGATAGCTTCAGCTGTAATACTTTCAGAGCACTCTATATTGATTATGAAGGTGGTAAAAATGAAGTCATTGGTTGTGAGCATAGGTTAGGTGTGTAAAACCATATTGACTCAGCACTAGACCAAAATTTTGATCAGCTCCAGCTGCCCTTCGTTATTTCAGTGTAAAATGAATACTTTTACCACGACATATTCCTAATGCAACATGTTCTAGCAAAATGGTCCATCAGTAGTAGCATAAATATATGACTAAGTTCAGTAGATATGTATTAAGTTCCTTTATGTAGAGACAGCGTATTATGTATTCAGAGCATACAGAGATAAGCAAAGCTTCATCTTGCCTTCAAGGAGTTTAATTCAATTTAATTGGGGAAAAAAGCATGTACATGGATCACAAAAATAGCTAACACTGAGCACCAGCTATGTTCAAGGACTGGCTTAAGCACTTCCATGTATTATCATCTTTATCCACATATGAAGCCTATGAAGTAGATACTAGTATTTTATCCCCATTTCATATGAGAAAGGTGTGGCATAGAGAGTTTAAGTACCCAGATCAAGGTCATAAAGCTGGAAAGCCAGGGGAGATTTTTTGATAGAAGAGTAGCATGATTAGGACCTACCTTTAGGCTGGATGTTCTGGTAGCATTGCTTCAAGTGGACAGAAGCCAGAAGTTGGGGATAGAAACACAATTGCTAACACAGTTGTCCATATTGAAATAATCCATTAATTCCCAAATCATACTGGTGGGTGGGAATGGAAGAGACTGTGCAGATTTACAGAGATGACAAAGATAGAATTTACAGAATTTGGCAAGTAACTAAATGTTGTTGTAATGGGAGGTATGGTACAACGATAACTTTGAGGTTTTGATATTGGTGGTGTGGAGAGAATACTGATGCTGTTAAAGAATTGAGAGTAGAAAATAATCCAGGTTAGCAATAACTTTAGTTGTGACATTTAGAGATGTCCAAAGGCAGCTGGGTTGTAGAATAAGAATTCAAGTGATGGATCAGAGATAGGTAGGATTTAGAGATCATCCACAGTTTACTATTGATAGACAAAGTGGGTTTTCACGGAGGAGTATAGAGAAATGCCCTTCTCTATGGATGGGGAGAGAAAGAAGACAACTGCGATATAATGACATCCATAATAAAGTTTAGAGAACTGATGAACAATAAGTATTACTGTTAGAGTGAATAAAATTGTTTCTACATTTATTGACTCTCAACCTTCATCTCTTGCATTTAACCGTTATACAGTAATTTTAGTCTAGTTGCATTGAATCTGATTATTTGGAGTATTGATGGTTAACATCAGTTCCCATCATAAGTTATATGGGTTTAGAAAGTTGTACCAAAATGTAAAAACCTAGGGCTTTTAACAATCACACTTGAAAGAAAGCTTGGGAGTTGCATTTGTCAAGCAACTAGGAAAACCATTCATGCATACCCTCCGTCTAAAGCTCCATCGGCAGCCCAAACGTAAAGAACTGAAAGGTCCTTCTCCTTCATGCGGTGTGATGTTTGTTGACGTATTTTGACACGCCAGTACAACGCTGAGCGGATCTGACCTTCCTGCAGTACTGAGGGACCCAGGTTGGGTCAGGGTACCCGACACTCACTGCATTGCTCTTTCTGCCTTTGTCCTCCTTTACAGATGAACATCAAATGCTGCTTCTACACAGAAATATTTAAAAATTTAAATGAACATAAATGATTGCTTTTTAAGTGTCTCTAGTCTCTTTTCTCCAGTGACCATCAAGCCGAAAATCTTAGTGAGAGCTATTAATGCTTTTAATTAAAAGAAATTAAATTCGTTTTTCAGAATGATACATTGGGTAGAGATTGTTAATCCTTGAAATAGAAAAACGAAACAAACGAGGAAGTCTCTACGCTATAATACGTTTTACAGTCTTTCCTTATCTTTGTGATAGAAACAATTTTTTGGAGTTCGAATGTTTAAGGATTACCTCCAAAGTGCAAAATTAATGTACCAAAAGTCAATCTTAGGTAGCTTTTGAAGTAGCCACCTTATAGGTAATATCACGTGTTAAGAGGTTGAAGAGTTAGGTGGAGGCCAGAGAGCTGGCAAGAGTATTTTCTGTCATGTATAAATATGTTCTGTGTTAGATTTATCTACTGTGAAGTAGAGCTTTGACTAGTAACCCATATTATTTCTTAATGTCCTATTGCAGCGGTGTAGGGATGAGGATGAAAGAAAAAATGTTTCCCGTTAATGAATTTCCAAAATATAAAAGTAGTAAGCTAAATGCTTTTCATCAAGAGTAGCTATTTAGAAAGGTTTTCCTGCTGTCTCCACAATTAGTCAATATAAAATAAGTCTGACAATATTCTCCTAGCATTTAAACTGCACTCTGCAAATTGTGGAAGGTTTTATGTATTTGTCATAATATTGGAGAAAAAGGAGTATTCCAGTATTTTAGTCAAATTGTTTCCAAATGTGATAACTGTCTGCTAAGTGAAATTAAGGTATGCTTGTCCAAAGTAAATATTGTAGTGACATAACCTAAAATTAGGACTGAAATTTTGCAGTACTTAGTTTAACTATTCGCCTATTTTGCATAGTACCTGAACTCTCCAGTAGCACCCTGCACATCACCATATGTCTTTGTTTGAATTGTTTCTCTGTTTTCTCTGCCCTTTCAAATGTTGTCATGTCACTGGAAACCAATGCCCAGTACTGACAAAGCACGTTTAGCTCCTTTCTAGGATTCCACAGGCTTCAGCTCCAATTTCCTGGTATTCCTTATTCAGATTAGACCTCTAAGTTTGTGTGCTATGAGGACTGACAGCCCTGATCCTGCTCTGCCTGCCCAAGGCCTGGTCAAGCACACTCCATACCCCAAAGCGTGGCCACCTCCACAGGCCCGACCTTTCAGGATTTTATGTAATTTTTCATTGACACCTGTATCTGACATGGCAGATGTACTTCTCATTGCGGAGTCTTTATCTACATAGGAATAGCTGAAAACCTCTTTTTCCTTAACTATTACACAGATTAATTCTACTTAACAGTGACAGACTTTCCTGCTGAAACTCAAGTAGCCAAATCCTTTTTCTCTTTTCTAACCATTCTCTGAGTAACATTTTAACCCCCCAGTCCGGCATGCGGGCCCATGCATGTGCACGTGTACACTTGTACACACGCGTGTGTGCACACACATGCACCACTCTCACTGATCGCTTGAGTACACAGCAAACCCATTTGAGATGACAGGGAAAGGGTTAAGTTTTGACAATCCTTTTACCGGGCTTATTAGTGACTTAATCTCTACACGCTTCTTTCCTCCAAATTCACCCTTAGGTACATACACAGGCATAAATTAATCTAGTTGTTTCTAATATTATGGCATTCTATATGCATCTTTTCCCCAGAAAGTACACCACAAAGTTCTGTTGTTTTGCCAGGTTCCTGGCCTTCTTTTATAAATTCTTAGTAAAATTTCTTGCATTGTGGTAAGAAAATATATATATATATTCTATCAATTATTTTAGAAAGTAATAATTCATTATAGTTGATCATAAATGTCAGGAAGCAAAGACCCAGCTGAAGCATTTTGTCACTAATCATGCTGTTTTTCTTCTAATTAGTTAATTTACATTTTACAAATTAAGGGTAAAATTCAGACAGAAGATAACATCATAGCTTTAACTGACCTATATTTGTATCTGCCAAATTTAAGTTAATTAGAAATGTAGATGCTGTTTGTTTTATCTGTCAGAAAAGCTCATCTTTCTTCTTAAAAAAAAAAAAGTAGACACACTTTTTTTCCCCTCAGCATTTATCATCTAAATAATAGTCTTGCCAAGATGGCAGCCTCATAATAAACTCTTTTCAGTGGAGTGATGGGTAATGAAGCTTGCTTGTGAAGGCAGCGAAAAATGTTGTCTGGCCAAATGCATGAATATGATGGCTAGAGAATCAGTGGACTTTCTCAGTCATCAATCTTTTTAGTAGCCTCTTATACATCTGAATATTTTGATAGATGATCTAATAATTGAGTTATCTATCTTTCTAACTATCAGAGTTGCATAAAAATTATTCTCACATGCTACTGAATATTAAATATATTAGGCATTCAGTAAATTTTTCATAAAAGGGCCAAAAGGTGAAAGATTTTTGTTATTCTATAAATACCTCTTAATATATTGAGTGTTAAGCTCTCTGAAATGGTCAACCCTTACTTCCCTCTGTGAGAAGCAGGTATAAACTTGAAAAGGTGGACATCCCCATTATAAGTAGGGCATATAATAGTTACTACAGCTTGCGAAAAGTCAACCCTGGTAAACATATGGATGCAACTCAGTTGTATAAAATGGAATGAATATCCTTGCTGGCTTAACACCAGTGTCACATTTAATGTGACACAGGATTTCCAGACAAAGAATCACAGGTGACGTAGGTGTACAGAGTGACCATGTGATTTTGATGTGCCCATCATTTTGAGAGGAAGATGATCCTACCAGAGGGGGAACCTTCTGCCTACCTAGCATTTTAGCTGGTGCCACCAAACTACTCAAGTATTCTCTTAATGCATAAGTCGTTCCTTCCCCCAATATGGCTTTATATTGTGTTGTATTTTGTTTTTTTGGTCATATACTACTCTATTAAAAGCTTATCAACAAATGTGCTTCACTGGGATTGAAAAGCAGGCAAGGAAAATTGGCAGGAGACAGATCATTTACCAAGTAGGCTTTCCCCACCCCTACCCGTACTATCCACATCTTCAAGGTGACCTAGCCGTGATGACTTCCCCGGAACCACATTAAAATAGTTCTGCCCTGGAAGAGCAGACATTTGTTTGCAAGTCTGAAGGGTTACCAATCCTGTGCATCTTGAAAGGCACTCAAATGAGCAGGGCCTTGTAAATTGGATTTCTATTAGCCAGTCCTGATGGTAGCTCTTCATCAGTGGAATGGGAAGAAGTGCTATCAATAGCTCCAGCTCTAAATATCTTTTTTTTTTTTTTAATGACACACTTATTTTTGGTCTGCCTCATCCAAAATGGTGATACATGCTAAAAGCACCAGAATTGATTGTGTTTAAGGTTTTGAGTAAATCTTAAAATATGGACATCGGCTATGTTTACATGCTTTTCAACTTGAAGAGCATTTGAAACAACAGAGACATAATGGTCAGAAACAAATATGGCAAAATGTCTTAAACTTGCTGTCCTTACAGCTTCTCACATTGATTTCAGCTCACAGTTGTACTATTTATAAAAGTTTGGGATGATACTTTCTTTCTCTTCATTTCCTGGATTGAAAATAATAATTAAGAAGGATAAAACCAATTGTGGAAATCCCTCTATGAGTTACATCTGAGGAATTATTCCTCTCTGGTATTTTGATCTTTTTTTTTTTTTGGTTTCAGGAATTTTGCTTCTGTAATTTGAGATTGGGGAAAAAACGTATTTTACTATAGAAGCTACAGCTGGAAATTTTAAACTCTTAGGTATCTATTTAAAATTATATATTTAAAACTATTTGAAATAGCCATATTGGGGAAGTTTTAGGGGAGGGAATAGTCTTTTCTTAATCAAAGTAGCAAACATCTGTGTTCTTTCTAGTCTGTCTTTTGATTAGCATGGCCTCATCCATCACTGGTCTTTGATATGAACACCAAGAAGTCATGTCCTTTTGTTTTAAATGATAAATATGCCTTTGTCATGAATACTCATAGGCAACCCAGGATTTACATCTGAATTGTCAAAGTGTAACTGCCCAGCTCCTGTGATGAGTGACATTATTAGTGAAATAAAGAAGTTTTTAATTTGTCATGGATAGGCCTTAGATGGTGACATTATGAGACTATGTGGGTTTGGATGCTAGAAAAGTAGTCCTTCCCCCACTATTTTTCTAAGATTTGTCATTTATCAACAAGAGGCAATCTGCCGCAGGAGGCTGTCTGTGAACATTTTTACTTTAGTGCCATTAGTCTGTCTCTGTAGGTTTTATTATTTAGGCTGGATGGCCGGTAGTTCTTATCAAAACTAATACTGTTTGAAGTAGCTGGCTTCTGGTGGTCAAACAACCAGTATCAGGATTTGTTCTGCCTGGCTATTATTGCCAGAGACAGTATTTTTTTAAACTTTAGCTTTATTTCAAGGTCTGTGTCAATTATATTTTCCAAACAAGTTTCTTTGATATCTTTGTCTGAACAAACTCACATCTACTCAAATGTATTTATGTATGCGCTATTTTTATGAGCACATTGACATCCGCAAGGTATCTACCTGCACAATCTTGTGTTAATCACCAGACCCTTGGACGGTCAAGTTCGACTGTTGTATTTGACTCTTATACTCAGAAATTAGGACCATTAAAATTAAAAATACTATGAAGTGTTGATCTTCTCTTGTCTGCACTGTAAAGGAAGATTTCAACTTACCTATATTTGCCTTATTTATTTCTCCATTATTAACAGGCAAATATTTTGATTATTTTAAAGTTTCATCTTGTGATATGCATGTTTAGAATGTTTCATGTTGGTAATAAGTAGTTCGTTATAACTTATGTATAAAAGGCATCCCATGGAGATCTGGTATTTTAACAATAACTTAAACAGAAATTGCATTATCTTTTACATGTTTTGTCTTTATAATTGCAACAGAATTGTTTCAAAGGTAGGAAGAATAAGAGAAATTTTCATTTTTTCTTTTTCAAATGAATTGATCTCTTGAATTATCCAAAACAACCTTTAACTTAGAATGTTGACAGTTGCAGGAGAGTGAAACTATGTATTTTAGTTTGATTCATTATCTCTCCACAAAATTCACTTTAAAATGATTTCATCATTATAACAGCCCCAGTTAAATTATGTTTTATTTGTGGCCATATTCCTCACCCCATGAATGTATTAATCTTGGGTTTTCTTTGTTTTGACTGAGTCAGAACTGAAGTGTAGCAATTATTTTTTGAAAAATATTTTTTGTGATGAATTACTAAATTCTACTCCTGAAACCAATATTACACTATATGTTAACTAACTAGAATTTAAATAAAAACTTGAAACATGAAAAAATATATGTATCTTTTTATTGCCAAAAAAACTTTTGAGATAAAAAAATGTACTTGGTTAGAAATTAACCCTTATCATCCAGGGATTTTCTGTATCTTTTTTTATCCTTGGTATTTCCTAGGTCACCTATTTCGTGAAAAATGAAGTCTTATTGGTGTTTGTTTCCCAATAGAAAACAATCACTTAGTGACTCTAAAGCCCAGCGCATCACTTTAATTGAGATTTTTGTACTGTAATGTAAGTGTCTGAGTTTTTGAGACCCTAAGGCTTTCACCCAACTTGAAGACAATGATGCCAGTGAGCTTCTGTCCAGAGTTAATCAGCTGCAGAATTTGTAAACTGCACATGTGTCAAAGTTGAAAATGTTAGCACTCTAATAGAAGCTTGAAAAGGTTAGATCTGATAAAAGCCGTCAGTGGTTAAAGAAAGTGATTTATGGGAATGTAATGACACAAAATGCCTCATTTATCACTCATCTATAGATAGGTTAAGGTTCCTGTGTCATACTTTTAAAAACTTGACCACTAAGAATTGTCAAAATAGGTACTTAATTGCCCTTCATCCTTTTCCTTTTGAATTTATTTCATTCAAGTTTGGTAATTTTATCTACGATCACTTTACTGTCGTTCACTTCATATGGTTCCATTTAAAGTCATTCATATTTTGGATTTTCAAAAACTGTACATCACTGATCTTTTTGAAGTTTTATTAGCTAAAGCCGTTGCAAGGAAAGACTAAGTCAATCTTATATATGTTAATTTACTTCTTTGTTTAGTACGAATACCATGGAGATATATAAAAGTTTCATTTTCTCACACTTGTAATTTTCATTAGCATTTTATAATCCTCTACATTTTCTATATATCTCTCCTTAAAAAGTACAACATTAGATTTTAAAAGACAGAGCCATCATTTGGTTTACCATCCTAGTAACTCAACTTAATATTTAAGTTCCACACAAATTAAACTTAATGAAAACCTGCCTGTCTGGTTAAATGATCCTTTAAGGGGGGGGGGGGGAGTGCTAAAAACAAAAGAGACATGCCAGCTTGTATTTCTTTCTTAGATTGATTTAAAAATAATTATTTCTTTATACATTCTAAGAAAAATATTAGTAAGGTTGGAATTGCTAGACATTTATTTGCTTATTTGATGTCATTTAGTTTGTGCGCAAATATGTTAACACTGTTAAATAACAACTATTGTAGAAACTGCCAATATATCAAAGTAATGTTATAAAACACCCATTTTATGCAGGATTATTACAGTTTCAGACTCTTTAGTATGAAGGGTGGAATTGTTTAATGGCTTTTTGGAAATTATTCAGATCATTAAATAGGCCTAAGTGTCTCAGGGTTCCCCCCCTTTGCCTCCCTATAGCCAAAAATTAATTTGAAAATTTTGACAGGTTTCACTTTCTCAGCCGTATATTGTACTTTCTTCAACAGGGACATCCCAGGTTTAATTTAAAAAGAAGTCAGAGCAGTTTCTTCAACAAGGCAAAGTCATGAAAATAAATGGGGAAAGGAGAAACTGCCCTAGGAAAGAGAAACTTGAGACATCATAGCCAGATGCAGTTGACCTTGTTGTATCTCGATTCCATCAAATGGACTATTAAAAAAAAGATTTTTTTTTTTTGACAGTCATTGAAAGTTGAATATGGATTGGTGTGAATTCTTAACACCAAGAAATGACTGTTAATTTTGTTAGGCATGACAGAGCCATTATGGTTATGTAAGAAAATGTCCATTTTTTTTTCCAAAGAGATACATATGAGAACATGTAGGGATGGAGTGACTTAAGAGCCTGGGATTTCTTTTAAATTTCAGCAAAATAAATACATAAGGTGAGAGAGAAATTTAAAGGGGGAATATAAGATCTGCAAGATGGTTATTTAGTGAGGGAGTTAGTTCTCTTCTTTTTATACATTTCAAAATTTTTACAGTAAAAACCTAAAAAGTCAGGGAGAGTCTTAGATCAGTCTTGTCCAAAAGTATTATACAATTAGAACATCCTACCTTTTCTAATATTTTCTTCCTGCCAGTCTTAATTTTAAAATCAGACGGTATAATCTAAAAATGCTTTTTTTAAAAAACAATTTCCAAAGTTTATCCAAAAAAACTCATCTCGTTGGCTAAGATCAAATCCAATTACAATATTTTAACACCATTAGCAAACCTGGTATTGTCTAATATAGTAAAGGGCTAAGAAATTCTGCACATTGATTCAAAATATGACAGAAGTATTAGCATACTTCTTTGTGCTCTGAAAAGTGTATAGTTCCTAAATGGCATCGCGAACGATTTTTGTTTGTTTGTTTAAAAAAAGGTTGTAATAAATGTATAATTTCCATTCCATATTCCTCCTGGCAAACAAATATTAAAACATTTATAATTCTGATATTTTAGGCTTTGTTTCTTATCATTATTTACAAAAGCATTTTTCTTTAATTGAAAATACAGTTTCCCAACTTAAGGAATATCAAACTAAATGTATGTCTTTCTAGATGCATTTTTGTTCAGAAAAAAAATATGTGTACATTTAAATTAAAATCTTAATTCTTCTATGATTTTAAGTCTGTTTACTTGGTTATCTTTAGACTTGTAAGCAGTATTTTTATTTTTAAACAACAACAATAAAACCCCAAAGATCGCAAACTCTTAAAAATATACATTGATTTGAAGAAAATGTGTTCTTAATATGAATTTATCATTTACCCTATTTGTATTAAGGGATAATTAACCAAATGTATTGTGTTTTTCTATTTTTTATAGATCATTTACATTTATTAAGGCAACACAGGAAGCCCCGTTTCAATTGAACCTTCCAGAGATTAATTTTTATTTGAAGGAGTTTTGTTGTTATTTTTTCAAATCCCTGATTAGGAAAAACTCATATCATATGTGTTTGTATAATCACAGGAGTCAAAATTGTCTCAATCTATGAATCTTAATAGTTTGCTCTTGTAACAACTATGAGGAAATGCATTAAAATGCCTTAATTACAGGGCAAGAAAAAGAGAAAGCACAGTCTTTTGCATATGATCTTTCAATTGTTCACCAAAGTATAAAGAAAGCGTTCAAGCGTGGTTTCAAGAACTGTCAGTGTTAAGAAAATGCAAGGTACTTTGTAGAGCCTTAAAGACCTTTCTGGGAAATAGATTTAATTAAAAAGTAAAATAGACTTTTCATTTTAAAGAAATCTTTAAAATGTTATAAAATTTCATGTTAATATATTAATAAGGGTATTATCTTCTTATCCCAGATGAGAAAAAGTCATCCATGAAGCTATTATATTTGATTCACACAATGGTGGATCCTATAAATATTTTTCTTTAGGTTTGATTTAAGAATGAGAATTATAATGCATATTGAAGTATATAATAATTTTAAAAGACCTTCTCTCTCTGATTCATATATGCTGACTCAATCTCATCCGTAAATTAGGAACATCTAGTAGTCTTTCTCCTACTAACAGAAGCCCTTTTACCCACATTAAAGTTCAAAATGATCAGAAAAATTGATTTTTGCCCTGTTTATCTAAATTAACATGTTCAGATATGCATTATTCCCTGTTAGTACAACACCAATCCTCTGTAGTCAGTAGAAGAATTTCAGAGGCGCTCTGTTCCTTCCCTTTAACTTGTACATTAAAACAAAACAAGGCAAAAAACATATTTATTTCCCATTGAGTTGAGTCAAAAAGCCTAATTAACAGTATGTCTCCAAGTCACATTAAACTAGAGAAGGTTAACCTATGTGATAAGAAGCTGTCTATAAATAACCCCAGCCTGGGGGCACCTGGGTGGCTCAGTCATTAAGCGTCTGCCTTCGGCTCAGGTCATGATCCCAGAGTCCTGGGATCGAGCCCCGCATCGGGCTCCCTGCTCCGCGGGAGGCCTGCTTCTCCTTCTCCCACTCCCCCTACTTGTGTTCCTGCTCTCGCTATCTCTCTCTCTATCAAATAAATAAATAAAATCTTTAAAAAATAAAATAAATAAATAAATAATAAATGTTTTTAAAAAAAAGTAAATAACCCCAGCCTGTCCTTTTAGAGCTTAGCCTCAGCCGGTTCTGCCTCTGTCAGGGTTTTGGGAACTTGTCTACTCTTACCAAGCTTGCACACGTCAGTATTTTCCGGCTACTTCCAAGCACGAAATGCATTCACGTTTAAATTGTCTTCATTTTAGGACACCTCATTCAAAGACAAATCAATCTCAGAAGAGTTGTGTCTTTAAGTAATTACTCTTTCATTGAGAAACTGTTTCCGGACCAGTGTTGTTATTTTTGCAACTAGTCATTGACCAATGTATTCACTGCTCAACACTTAAAAAAAAAAAAAAAAATTAATTCAGCGATTATTTAAGGACCTTATTAAAATCTTCAGTGCCTAGGCTTCTGTTTAAAATGACACTGTAGAACAACAGATGCATAGTACAGAGGCTGGTTTCCAGCTTAGCTCACAAAGATGTAGCCACTAAAAATGTCTGCTCTGTGTTTCCATTAACTTGAGTTTCTCAGTTTAAATTATTATTCTACAAAAGATAGCATGAACTACTTTGTTCCTAAATAGTCATACAGTAGATTGAGTAGTACTTGAAGATTTGTTGCATTTTGAATATGGGAAAAATAATGCTTCTGCGTGATAATGGGTATATGATTTGCATGTGCGTTGTGTAATTCACAATATACATATGCATTCATCATGTTATTCTTTGCAATATGATGAATTATGTCAGTTTATTGCATATGTCTGCATGTACCTCATCTCTTAATTAAAGCATTAATCACTAAAATTACCAAAGATACATAGTTTTACAGTACTTTTAAAATTTAACGTTGATCTTTGCATAGTAATACACATATTATTTCTAATTGGTAGACTATACTAAGACATTTTAAGTAAGGATTTCTGTATTACGATTCTATCATATCAATTATTTTAAATATGCTTGTCTTAATACATACTTACAACATACTTTTTAACAATTTTAAATCATTTTTATTTGAGATTAATTTCCTAAATCACTTAAATTACCAAAGACATACATAAGTGCATATATATATGCATATTACATGATCAGCTTTAAAGCTCAAAAGACTATATATGTCTTTCTGTACTTTCACATTTTAAAGTTGATCTTTGCATAGTCATATACATTATTCTAATTGGTAGACTGTGATAACACATGTTCAGTGAAGATTCCATGTTATGATGCTACCAGATCAGTGTTGGATATCTTAATATATATTTGCCTCACCCTTTAACAATCGTGTTGTTTAATAATTGTTTCTTTCATTCGAGATTCATTATACTTGGTGTTACTTTTCCAGCACTTAGTATTATTCATTTATAAGTAATAAACACCTGCTAATCCTGTGATTCAATCACTTAGAAATCCATACCTTCAGAACAGAATAAAAAATTGTGAGGCTTGGAGGGAAAGATTTGGAGGCAAAGATACCACCCGAGCACAGAATTAAGCTGTTACGACTTTGGTGTTAACCAAAGGGGGAGGCAAGGCGCATGTTGCTGCATCCCTGCTCAGTAGCCCATTTAACATGTCTTTGTGCAAAATTTTACTCACTTAACCCCTAAACTATTACTGTAATGTTTACTACCATCTTTCTTCTCAGCCCAAGACCTTGCTTCACGCTTCTCTGAGAAGAGAGGCCTCCCACACATGACTTCTTGAAGCCACCCCCATTTTTCTCTCTGTTTTTGCTCATTCTTTCCCCTTGTGTCAGATGAAGAGGATTTCTGATTCCTTACTTCTTCCTTTCCTCACTTTTCCCTCTTCCCCAGAATTGCAAGCTTTGCCCATGTTTTCAAAGTCATCCTTGGTTTATACCCTAGAGCTCCGAACTTGTTTCTTTCTTCCCTCTGTCACCCAGCATCTTGATACTTATTCGTACTGGTGGCCTCTACTTCCACACCCACATAATGCTAAAGAATTTGACATCCTCCCTTGGTTTCAAAGCCACTGAGCCATGTATCTGTGAAGTGCTGCTTTGATACACCGTTGCTTATGGCCCTGCATCCTACTCACCTGCCTAAACATTCTGTTTTTCCTGATTGAAAGGATAAGGAATCTGCCACTGATCTAGTGCTTGGAGTGCAGAGCTATTTCAGAACCAGGAAAGCAGTGGTCTCCCACACTTGATTCTCTCCTTGTTTTTTCATGTCTCCCTGCACATGGCCAGCGGATTCCTCTTCCAAGAGCATGGCTCTGAGGTGACACATTCCCGCTGTGTGTTGCTCATCCCCATCCCGCTCTACTCATGGAACTATATGGGCCACATTAGCAGATTTCCTTGCCCACTGGCTTCCTGTTGGGTTCAGTCAGTGGAAGGCATCCGCAAGAGACCCAAGGATGCAGAGGAAGCGCCAACAAAATAATCGTTCCCCCAGCTGCTTCCCTTTGGGGATCTGCTCAGATTGACTGCCCTGCGTGCAACTACCAAGTCAGCCCTGTTAGGCGGACCTTTCCATTCAGCCAATCTCAGCTTTGAGCATCTCCTCTCTTCTCTTTCCCACTCAGGCCTCAGGGTGGTAACAGACATACTTTTCCCATGCCTTTGCTCCTCCATGTTACAATGCCTGGTTTCTCCCTGGGTTTGCCCATGAGATCTGATCTGCCCTTCTTCTGAATTGTTCAAATGAAATGATTCATCTAGAGTGTAGACTGAAGCCAACAAGTATTGCATTTGAGACTAAAGTTCTGTAAAACGCATTTGGAAAATATTACACTAGTCTATGTGTTGCCAGAATGTGCCACCAACACATGAAAATGATAAGGAGCTGGACCAGGAGGTTTCATCCTGTGTGCCCTTGCCCTGGCAGGGCCTATCTGGAATACTACCTCCAGAATTATGAGGCACCTGTGAACACATCCTCTCCAACTCCCTCTTCTCCAGGTGTCTCTTGTGTTCTGCCCCATTATTGTCTGGGTCAATTAGTTACAGTCCAATTAGTTACCATCCAGTTAATGACTGTCCACCCCTGGTAGGCAGTCATGGGATCAGACCACTGTACAAGTCATTCGGGCAACCCCAGCCTGCTTATGGGTCAGGCGACCATTACTGAATCAGTCCATTGTATCCAGAAATGTAAGACTCATATTGATGGCTCCTTGAAATGTAATGTTACTTGATTTCTAAGGTACCATATTCTCCCAACCTTGGTGGTCATTCCTTTGCAATCTCCATTCATGGTCCCTCCTCTTCTACCTGTTCTGTTAATGTTGGAGTGTCCCAGGGCTTAGTGTTTGGTTCTTCTCTGTATTCTTTTTCTTGGTTATTTCTTCCAGCCTTATGACTTTAAATGCCATCTATATACTAATACTATGCAAAGTTTTATGTCTCCATCCCGGACCTCTCCCCTGAACTTCAGACCCATTTACCTAACTGCCTATTCAACATCTCTACTTGGATATATGGTAGACATCTCAAACTCAGCATGCCAACTCTGAATTCCAGATATCTCTAAAGATTTTCCCCTTCCCAGTTAATGACAACTCTATCCCTCTATCCTTGGAATCATTCCTGTTTCTTTCTCTCACACTTAACTTCTGATCTTTCTGGAAATCATGTTGATTCCACCTTCAAAAATATATCCAGAGTCCAACCGTTTTTCACTCTCCTCAGTGCTACCACTTGGTCCAAATCACCATCATCTCTTTCTAGGACTGCTGAAATAACTTCCTAACTGGTCTCCCTGCTTCCACCCTCCTACAGTCTTTTCTCAACATAGCATCCAGATCACCAAATAAAAGTCAGACCATGTTAATCCTCTGCTGAAAAATCTTGCAGGGATTCCCTAATTGATCCGGAGTAAGAGCCCAAGTCCTGACATTGGCCTCCGAAGCCCTGCACGCACCCTCCAGTCATTGCTATGGCCTCATCTCCTACCACGTTCCTTCCCACCAGCTCTGCGCCAACCACCCTGGCCTCTTTGCTGTTCCTCTAGCTAGATGGGTACATTTTTGCCTCAGGCCCTTTGCGCTGAATGTCCCCCTTGCATGAAACACTTTCGCTAGATACATACATGGCTCAGTGTCAAAAGTCAGACACAGTGTCACTCCTCAGGTTTACCCTGACCACTCCCCCAACAGCCTCCCCTTCCCTTCTTCCTTTGTGTTCCTCCATAGTCCTTTTCACCTTCTAACACAATCTGTACTGTCCCTTATTTGCCCACTAGAATTAAAGTTCTTCAAGGGAAGGGATTTTTGTCTGTTTTGTTTACCGCTGTATCCCAAAGACTAGAACTGTGCCTGGCACATAATAAAGCTCTTAATAAATATTTGTTGAATAGATGAATAGGTCTTTCTTGAACAAGCATGGTATATTTTTAAATGTAAATATCATATCAATGTTAATGGCACAAATTGTTCATATTATCAGCATTCAGTTTCCTAAAGTTTCTGACACTTGGAAGGAATGTGTCAACTCTAATATATTTGTAAGAGAAATAAAGAGTTAACAGTCTTTCGATTTTGTAGTTTGAAGAAACCAGGCTATCCCCTCTCTCTGTTGCTTTTATTTTACCGGGAAGCCCACTGCAGTTTGGGGGAGAAATAATGCCAACTTTTAAAAAGAATTAGTGGCATTGTTTCATACGCCATTAGTAGGTTTAGAGATGATATTACACTTAATTTATCAAACCCTTTATGAGAAATGCACACTGTGACACATGTTAACTCTTACTAGTGAGTATCAAGCTTCAAAATTAATTATGCAAATATTCCAAATGTTACCAAATTTAAAATAAAGCAGAAGAGGGGATCGTGGAGCCAAGTGGAAATAAGTATGCATCCTCCTATTTCCATTTTGATTACAGAGAATTATACAAAACTATTTCATTGAACTTAAAAGATCCATAGTATTGGCCGTCTCTGCACATATCACAGCCAACAAAAATTGAGAAATTAATATTCCAAATGAAATATCATGCAAAGTCTTATTCTTTTTTTAAATTTGATTTGAATATCCATCTAAAGTGCTATATTTACTGTACAAATCCATATTTGTTAGCAAAAATAATTATATTTTGTATGGTAAAAGAGTTTGCTTGGGTCAGAGTTTCGCTGAATACTATTTGTTGAAAATGCTCCCCCAGAAAAGGTTGGGTGGCGAAATGACTTGGGAAAATGTTGCCTACTACATTAAAATTTCAAAGGCTCTGAGAAGTTCTATAGCAAGGAGATATGTGGGTCATTATTAATTTTACATTTCTTAAACTTATTTGACCAAAGGATTACCTCTTGCACCTAATATCTGTGTCCCCTTTGGAATACCCTCTTGGGAACTCATGTGGTCTACTGACAGGGGTAATAATCAAACCAGTGGTGGGATGTGAGAGAGGTGGGGGGGAAAGCAGGTGTGCTACTGCTTCTGAGCTGTCTACAAGGAGGTTAATAGTACAGCCACCGGGCACCCTAACCAACCATACTTCTCAAGGTTCAAAAGCCCAGATGGCATCCGCTTGGACCCGAGATCACAAAGTGAAGCGTTCACAGGGGACCAGGCAGACCACTTAAAGGGAAGCTCTGTTGAACTTGAGAACCAGTAGCACTTTGACATGGAGCAGCCAGCATTCAGTCTCAGCCTGCGGTGGCCATGTAGGTGTAATAGGCCCAGTATGGCCAGATCTTCCAGTTCTTCAAACCATATAGAAAGTTCAGATTTTTATGTGTAGTCTTCTCCATTTTTGAATGGTGTTAACTAATTCCGTTTTTAAAAGAACACTGGAGGCCAGACAAAATACATCGCAGGACCTCTCCAGGGTGTGACTTCCACCTTAAGAGGAATTGGCAGAGCAGCTTAAAAAGGAGAGGCATGTGGGCTGACCTCAAATGCACTCTTTCTACAGACATGAGATCCTTGTAGAAACAAAATAACTTTACCTTCAGTATTTTTGAGACTGGAATATTTCCAATTGGGTCTAAATCTCCTCTGTCTGAAAAACCTTAAGGATCCGTTTACTTCACTGCCTCATCAAATAATTATGATGATAATTTAATATTTGTAAAGCATGTTTGCAGTTTACAAAGTCCCAACATTGAAAAATAAAATGATGTTCTCTAGGTATATTAGTCTGCTAAGGCTGTCATAACAAAATATCACAGACTGGGTGGTTTAAACAACAGAAATTAATTCCCTCAGAGTTCTGGAGTCTGGAGTCTTGAGATGATCAAGGTGTAGGCAGCGTTGTTTCCTTCTAAGGACTGTGAGGAAAAGATTTCTTCCAGGCTTTTCCCCTTGGTATGTAGATGGTTGTCTTCCTGTCTTTGAATCATCTCTCCTCTGTACATATCTGTGTCCAAATTTCCTCATCTTATAGGGACACCAGTCTTACTGGATTAGGACCCACTCTGATTACCTCATCTGACCTAATTACCTGTGTAAAGATCCTGTCTCCAAATAGGGTCAAATTCTGAGGTAATGGGGACTGGGACATCAACATATGAATTTTGGGGGGCCTACAGTTCAGCCCATAACACCAGGAAAGAACTTTCCAGAAAAAAAAAAAACCCTCTCAGTTATTTTGTTTTGTCTTTTGGGTACCTGAACATTGGATACAAATTGTAACCACAAAATTCTATATTTAAACCAGGAAATTTTTTTCTGTGGATTGAGAGGGAAAGAGTAAATGAAACCAAGTATCCAAAGTTGTGTATGGTCACCTAGGAAAGGAAGGGTTCAAACTATAGATCCATTTATCTGAACCACCGTCAAACACCCAACCAGACAAGTTGGAACATGTACCTAATAAACGTGTAAAATATAGTATGAATTGAATACTGTGATCCAAAAAGAGAGATGAAAGCTTACCATTAAATGTTCTAATGCATAAATGTTCTTAGGATCTCAGAGTTTATGCAGAGCAATTCATTTTTTTGTGTGTGCGTGTTTCACATTATTTTCTCTTGTTTTAGTGTTCCTTAATACACAGGAAAACAACACCAAAAAAAACCAGTACTTTTTTAGATTTTAATGGTCTCACAGAAAGAAGGTAAAAAGTAAAACAGAATCTTGAATTCAGCACTGATTATGTAAACTTTTTCAAATTGGCTTCAAATTCAGCTTTGTTTTCTGAGCTGCTTGCTCACAATTTTCTTCGCACCTTCATAGATCTCTGAGACCCCTATGTGCTTGAGTTGAAACTTCCTTCTGGAGCCTTCCTATTGTTTGTTTCCCTGTATGGGATAAGTATTTCCAAATACAGACTAATTTTCCTTCAAAACTGTAGCAGATTGCTGAAATTCACTCATTCACATATTCATTCATTTATTCCTTTCACACATGCTGTGTGCTAGGTACTCAGTTAGGCATTAAAGATCAGGTACGCACGGCTCCTAACCCCAGGATTTAACAGTCTGATAAAATGAACAAAAATGTAAAACAGCATTAGTGTGTTAAGTGCAGTAGCTATTGGCATGGGGTCCCCAGAATGGGAACAATCACTCAAGCCGTAGTAAGTGGGAAAGCCCCAAGCTGGGTCATAAGAAAGGCACAGTAATTTTCTAGGTAACTGGTTAAAAGGCAGACTGAGTTGTATGTTGCAAAGGTGCAGAAGCATGAAAATTCATGGTATACTTAGGGAATTGTAAGTACTTTGGCATCTCTGAAGAATATATCGCATGTCAGGAAATAGAGGAGTGGAGACTGAGGAAGTAGGAACCAGGTCATGAAGGGAATTCGGAGAAATCACATGGGCATTGAGGAGCCTTTGAAATATTTTAATCAGGAAAGTAGCATTTCTAAAAGATCATATGGAGAGCAAAGTGAGGGATAAATTGGAAAGAAAAAATACCGAGAGTTAAGATGCTATTGCAAATCCATTCAAGAAATAAGAGAAAAAAAGAAAGAAAGAAATAGAGGCAGTAAATGAGGTGCTTCTGAAGAGGGTAGACCCAAGAGCCAGGATACCACCCAGGCAGCCTGGCTATGCCACTTATTAGCTGTGAAGTCTTGGGCCAATCCCTTAACTTCTCTGAGATTCAGTGTCCTCATCTCAAAAATGGGAATAATAGACTCCACTTTCTAGGATGCTGTGAGAATTAAATGGGTTTCTATGCGTGAAGTATTTAGAACCATGCCTAGCACATAGTAATCATTCAATATCTGTTAGCTCTCACTATTGTCATTAATTGTTAATCAGTAATGGCTAGCCCCAGGACTAGGATAGATGATAAATTTGAAGCACATTAAAACAGGAGAACTCGGGAACGAACTTGGAAGGGTTGTAGAGGAGGGTACTCAGCCCATTCGTAGCCTGCCATTTGGCCTAAACACCTAAAGATAGTTTGTGTTCTGTAGAGTTCCTTTCTGATATCAAGTTCTAACTGTACAGCTTTTATGTTTTAATCGAATCAAATTCAATGGCCAAAACAGCCCCAGCATTTCTGCCTCTCCGTCAATGGTTGCTGCTGACAGGATCCCTGTCACTTCTATGCTTGAGACCTGGTAATGGGGTGAGCATTGCACGCACCCTTGGTGTCCCGTAGTGTAAGAGAAACCACAAGGCAGTACAGAAACCCATTGCTTTAAATATTTTTCATTCTTAAAGAAACACTTTCCATTTTGATTTTTTTTTTTTAAAGCCGGTAAAAATTTCGGTTTTCTTTCTTTTTCCCTGAATTTACTGAGCCTTCGAGAAATCCATCACCAGATGATTAACAGTAGGAACTTTGCAAACTTTTTTTTTCTCTCTCTCCGTTCAATGGGAAAAATCAAAGTCTTTGGCACTCTAATCTGATATTTGTAAAAAGGAATTCTGCAGTGAGAAAGAAGACCCACTTTCTCTGCAGGCTTTTCAGAGCAACATCTGCTTCAGTGGAGACAGCAGCTGGCTGCCCAGCGCCTCTCCCAGACTCTGTGGTCTGTACCCACAGGGATGTTGGTTATCCTGGTTTCTTCAGAGGGGAGCAAACATCAGCCAGCCATGCTCCTAGCATTCTTTCCATTCTTTGGTCAAAAAGCCAGAGGACTGTGAGGTCTGAGTATCTCTTCTAACTGCATCTAAAGGACTAGGTGCCCCCCAGGGTAGGCCAGGATGGTCTGGTTGAGTAAGAACCCCTACTTTCTTTCCCTGTTAATGTAAGCTGCTTGAGGACAAGCTTCACTCACTGAACAGACGCACATTGAGCATCTACTGTGTTCACTGTTCTGGGCACCAGCAGTGAAGCAATGAACAAAACAGGTATGAGCTCTGTCCTTAGGGAGCTTGTATTATGATGGGGAAGACAGAAAAGAAGCAAGTAAATGAACACCTTCTTTTCAAATCTTGATAAAGGGATCAGGGAAGGTCTTCCCGACCAACTATTGTAAAATACATCTTGATAAATGAGTTGAATTGCATTCTACCAAGTTGAATTGGATCCCTCTGTGCTTCAAATTTAGACTGGAACTTTGAAGGCTTCAAGTGTCCTGCCATTTTGTGCACAGCTTTTTGAGCCCATGTGTAATTTGAGGCATTGGATATTTTAGCTGTAGGGTAATCTCTGTGGTATGAAGCTTTTCTGGTAAAAAATGCTGTTGACCCGAATGCTGTAGTGTCTAGCTTCCTACATCCCCAGAGTTGCTGAGCACCTATAATCTCATTTCCCATTGCTTTTGTAAAAACAGTAAGCCCATAAGTAGAGAGGGTAGATAAGTGGCCGAGGTCTTACTGTCTGTACACTTGAGAGTATATGTATGACCCAGTTACAATAGGTAGATCTCAATGACCGCCAGCATATATGTGCAAGTTAAACACCGGAGGTTTCTTGAGCATTATAATAAAACTAAAGGGAAAAAATTTGCATTTTCCCCAGCATTTGTAAAAGCAGTGATTCATTTATACCCACTAAAATGTCTACATTAAGTTAAACACTTCATTTGTTTCAGCACAGAGCTAGGGCCCTATAAAAGGTAAGTAAATTTGTGATTGTTTTCCATTAAGCATCCAACCAGTGATAAGTAGTGAACTTTTAAAGACATGATGCTGACCTGAATCAACTTATTGTATCTCCATGTAAATCTATTTAACAGTTTGTTCAACTTTGGTATCTGTTACAGTCTGAATAATCCAATTCTGACCTCAGTGTTATATTAGACAACCATTACTTCCTAAAAATAGCTTGGCCCATTGGGGAGGACTCTAAACTCCAACGAATCTATGGAACTTTCAAACAACTATTAGCCAGTTTCCTTTCTCATCTACATTATTACTCTATTACTGATACAGATTATATGTATCTACCAAAATTTTGTATGAATGTGTTATTTTCACATACTCCCAGTCAATATGTGCTAAGGGCAGAATTGATTCGTACCAATTAAATTTATTCATTTTTCAACTAGTATTAAAATTTTTTCAAATCATAGGACACAAATATATACAGACATCCTATTCATAATTGTGCCATAGTTCTTAAATGATCTTTTAAGTTAATTTTTAATATACCTCTTAAGCCTTTGGAATAAATGAATCCCTGATATTCTTGTGGTTGCTACTGTTTTAAGCACTAAAGATTGCTGTGTGTGTGTATGTGTGTGTGATTTGCTTTCTAAATAAAAAGCATCATTTTTAGGGAAATTTAATTTCCAAAATAGAGATTTAGAAAAGTTATAATTGTACTGGGTAGTCATTTTTACTCTCATATTGTCATAGAATTCTTTCTAAAGTAGAAAATCATTTTATGGACTCCTCTGCCATCCCCTCATCTACCCCAAATCACTCTACTGGACAAATAGGACTGGAGATTATAGTCTTCACATACTAAAAATATGCTTAAAGATTATGTATTTTGAGATGCACCTACACACTTGGGAATTGAAATAAAAGGCATAATAAGATTTGCCAGTCCCAGTCAGGTTCCTACTGGTCATGTCTTTAAATACATCCCTAGCTTTTTATTCATTTCCTCCCGTCATTCAGTTGATCACTGAACAGCACCTGGACCAGGCACTCTCCAGGCCTATGAATACAGAGATTCCCCAAAATACAATATCTGCTGTCCATGCACTGAGTTTAACAAGGGGTGCAGACCAATAAGCCAAAGGGCAAATAAACCAACAACCGCAGCATGGAAAGTGCTGGGGCTGAGATGTGCCCAGAATACAGAGTGAAAGCTCAGGAGGCTCATTTATACGAGCCCCGACTCAGAGTGGAGAGACCGGTGAAGGGGGAACAGTGTTTGGAACAGAAGGAACAGCATGTGCAGATGCATAGAAGCATGAAAAAGTGGAGGCTGTCAACAGTATGGTTAGAGCATAAAGAACCGGAGCCAGATTAAGAAAAGCCTTTAACACAGTCTTCAAACATTGTCTCTGGGGCAATGCACATAGGGTTTTTTTTAAAGCAAGTTGCTGACACAATTAGAAATATTGTTAAGCCACGGTGTGAAAGGCCAATTAGAGATGGTTGGGGGGGTGGTTATTTGATTTTGTTCACAGTTTTGTTTTTAGTGTAGAAAATAGGAAAGACTAATGAAGAGAAACCAAGTGGGGGGTTATTGCTGAAGTTCAGGTGTGAAATGGAAAAGGACCAAAAGCAGTTCAGTAGAAATGGAAAAAAGGAAACAAATACTAAGGATATGTGTTATCCTGTTCCTCTTGGTTAAAAAACATGAGTTAGAAAGTAGAGTATTTATAATAGGAGTAAAACTCAGAATACTGAGTAGCATTTAAATCATTTGCCCTTTTTAGTGTCCAGTTTATTTGCAATGGGACTTGAACCAAGGGCTCCTGATTTCTGCTGTTCTGTGTTCTTTCCCTCAATGCTTCATCTGTAGCAAATGGAAACAAATAAAAATAAAATTATCTGTTATCTATATCTTATAAAGTATATATGGACACATATCCACATACACACTTAGACACTGTGAATAAAGGAAAACAAGACATTGGTAAAAGTTGGAACATTTTCTACCAGAAATCCTTATGGAATGTGTTTTTAAATAACAAGAACATTTTCAAATTGTTGGCAGATTTAACAGTTAGTGCACTTTTAAACTTTATTTTTAATTTATTTTTATTTTATTTTTTGAGAGAGAGTGTGTGTGAGCGGGGATAGAGGGACAGAAGGAGAAAGAGAGAGAGAATCCCAAGCAGGCTCCACATCCAGCACGGAGCCCAACGTGGGGCTCGATCTCAGGACCCTGATCATGACCCAAGCCGAAATCAAGAGTCAGATACCCAACCAACTGAGCCACCCAGGGCCCCAGCAGGTAGTGCATTTTGAAAAAATATTCCAATCAATGTGCGTTTCCTCACTTTAAACAATGAGTGGCAATGTTTGCAAAATGTTTGCTATATGATCTCTCTAAATAAAAGTTGATGGTTCCCATAACACTTGTGACAAACATTTTTGTGTGAGAATATAGTTTGCCTCTCAGGTCATTCCTGTATCAATTTATTTTTAAAGCACTTAGATGCAGCCAGAAGGGTTCACAAAAAAGAACTGGCCATTGCATGGCTTCAGTTAAGCCGAGGGATTTCATTCATTGCATGCCCTTTTTATAAGTAAATTTTCTCAAAGCTGTGGTTTTCTTCTCACTTTCATTCATAAAGGTTGGTGTCTCTATTTCCTGGAAAAACTCTATGAATTCAATTGCTAGAATTAAGCAGGATTTTTTTTTTTAATCATACATTTATAGACTTTATAGCTAGCCAACTCCTCTTGTAGATGTAACTGCATTTTACCAGTGAAGAAACAGGACCAATGAGATTAAGTCCCTAAGTGTTGAATTCTGTAATCTGTGGGTCTGGCAAAACATTTAAAAACAGAAAGGAATGGAATTAACATTTATGGTAGGAATTGTTTTAATTTCACAGGTCTTTAGTATTATATAGCTGCTGTCAATCACGCTGACATGGAGAACTCTTTCAATATAAAACATTTTTCTTAATAATTAATAGCAACCAATAATATTATTAGACCTCCAACGCCAACCACCTGCTGACTCCATATAGAACCTGAGGATGTTTCATGCTGAGTCTTGTTCCCTTACTGCTATGCAGTACTACACAGTGCATTAAAATCAGCTAATGATAAAAAAAATTTTAAACATGAAGGGAGATAGTCTAGAAATTATTTACATCATTAGTTACAACCCAAGAAGCAGTATAGATGAGTAGAAAGGGCACAGGTTTGGAGGAGGGAAGGGCTAAGTTTGATTCCCATCTGGCCACATACATCAGTGTAGCCTTGGGCAAATCTCTTGATTTCTCTTACCTTTTTTTTTTTTTTTAACTCATCTGTAAAACGAGCACAATTTGGATTCTTAGAGGATTTAGTGAGTTCAAGTATATACAGCACCTAGAACAAAATACACATTTGATCAAAGGTAACTAGAAGTACTGAATACCTGGGACTGCCCTTAGGGAAACCAGTGTATGCCAAGTCAAGGACAACAGATATTGCAGTGAGATGTTTTTGGAGTCACTGTCAGGTCTTGTTTTGTGACTTTGGTACAGCCCTCTGCTGTGGGGCCCACAGTGTCGTCAGAGATCCCCTTCTGTTCAGTGTGAGGCTGCTAAGAATCCGAACACTTCCTGCAGGGGAAAGCCAATGCACTAATAAAATATCTCCTTGTCCAAGAGCCCACACAGAGTTTGTCTGCAGCAGGGGACTTTGGTTCCCCCTTTTCTTTTTTCTTGTCTTTCTTTTCTTTTTTTCTTTTCCAACAGCTGCTTCCCTGCTTGGAGTCACATCATGAGTTGGGGTTCGTCATTTTTCTTTTCCAAGATCTCAGATACTTGAAAAATAAACAGATTTTTTTTTTTCTGTGTTTTAGATTTAAGTCCGGAAAAAAAAAATTACAGCAATAAACAGGGGGCGGTGGGGGGGCAGGGTGTACATTAACCACTTGGGATTATTTCAAAGTAAAAGACCATTTACTGGATTCATCAGACCTCTGATTTGAGGGTCAGTTTTTTTAAAAACACCACCAACCACAGACTTGTAAAGTTTGCAAAAACCACCGACAGACCCAAATATGTTAAAGGTTGTAATCTCTTGAAAGGAGTTGGTTGATTTTCCTGTTGCCCCTCCTATCAACTTTAACCTCCAACCTTCTCCGGCATGTATCACTACAAATAAAACTGCTGAGGTTTGACAAGAGGATATAAAGTCACTAGGGCCATTGCACAGGGATGGCCACATGATTTTCTTCAGCCTGAGATGAATGTTCCGTAATTTGGGCTTTTCAATAGGAAGTCATAAACACTCACTCATATCACTTTAGTTTTAATAATTACTGTTTAAAAAAAACAGAAATACACATATTAAATGATGTTTGACAACTGGAATTTAGTGGTTTTGTTATTGGTTGTCTTTGACCATTAACGTGGATTTCTGTTCTTAATTTTAATGTATACGATTTCAAGCAAGCAGCATATGATATTGATATAAACATGACGTTTGTATACAGCATTATAAATGAATTTTTAGTTTGTGATTCAGACAAACCAGATGACAAAGCGCAAACAATGTGTTTGTATTGCTCTACTAACTTAAAAATAATTCCCCTACCCTGGATTCACCTGCGGGGCTGTTCTTCTTTTAAGGAATTTGGGACACGGGGCTCATGTGGCACCGCTGATGCTCGCCAGGGTTTCTGAGGTCCAGTTACTTGTATAGACTCTCAAATAATTCAGCTGTCTGTGGACATTATTCCTTCTACACTAGATAAATGCTATCTTACGAGGTCTCTGGCACCATTCAGTCTGAACTCAGCTAGTTCTCTGTTACTGGTGTCTGAGCGGAAGGAATGGTGGCGCTAGTACATCGGTACTTGAACAGTGGTTCTTCTTGTTATGGGTTTTGGTTTTTTTCTTGTAAGGTAGATCTGTGCGTTTTTGTTAGGTCCAGCTTAATAGCTTCCAATCAACCCTGAGTCTCGGTGGTTTATATCTCCCAAGTGTTCTTTCTTCAGCCTCACTTTCTCCGACTCCTGTTCCTTTTCTGGGGCAACTGAGCAGAGAAAGGATGAATAACGTGAAGGAGTTGGGAAGCTGGGGACAAGGGACAGGACACTGATTAGGTCCCACCTGACCTTTTGGTCACCTCAGCAGAATCCTGCCTTGCAGCAGAACCAGAGTGCCTTCTGCAGAAGCATTGTATTGTCATAACGAAAGTGCATTTGTGTAAGGACTCCTGAGCCCCGGTCACCTAAGCCCATCACCTCTTCCTGAGCAGAGCAGGATCCAGAGCCTAGAAAAGATCTGTGTGTTGGCTTGTAATGGGGGGGGGGGCGGGGGGAGCAGGAGATGGGGTAAAAAATAGAACAGAAAACTGTGTGGGTGTGACCTGACATCTTAGAATTCTTAGAAAACTAGATTTTCATAAAATCCTTATGGTTAAAATTGTTGAGACCGTTAAGAACCTCGCTTCTTCCTCCAATGGAACAGTGCAACTTTATTGTATAAATCCAAGGGGTAATTATTAACAACAGCTGTAGTGATCTCTTGCATTTATACAGCACTTCCACATTCATTATTTCATTTGAGCCTAACCATCCCTCTAGGAAACTGAAAGCATTTTAATGGATAGTAAAGCAAAGGCTCAGAAAGATAAAGTGACTTGTCCAAGATTAATTCATTAGTGTCAGAACTAGGATTGCTTTATTATTCAACGAAACCGTTGTTTCCCATTTACTGTGTCCCAAGCTTCCAAGGATGAATGCGAGTCCTTCCCTCACAGAGCTCCCAGTCTGTAGTGTGTGTGGGAGAGAGGGTGGGGTACTGTGGTGGATGAGCATGCTGGGAACATTAGGATCACTGAGGCAGGGGCTTGAACTCAGTCATGGAGGAGGCAGATTCTGATCCAGCTCTGTCCTCATGCCAAGGAAGGGCAGTTTTAAGAATGTTAGCTATTCAGCCAATTCACATTTCTCTTCCCTTTTTAAAACTTTAGAACTAAAACTTTAGAAGACTAACAGCTATAGTATAGAAGAGGCCCAGCCTGACAACCCACCTGGTGAAAAGGGAGACCAAGACCTACCAGACTAATTAGGAAAAGCCATAGAGACCAAGAGCTGGAGCTGTGGGGCTACTTCAGTGGATAACTCAAAGGTTGGAAAAAAAAGAAAAAGAAAAAGCATTTGACTTTTTGCTAACATAAAATGCCAGAAACCTCCATTTTTATTTTTTATATATCTGTCCAATGACATTAAAATAAATAAACCTTGGGGCGCCTGGGTGGCACAGTCAGTTAAGCATCTGACTCTTGGTTTAGACTCAGGTCGTGATCTCAGGGTCATGAGATCGAGCCCTGCGTTGGGTTCCATGCTCAGTGGAGGCTGTCCCTCTTCCTCTCCCTCTGCTCCTCCTACTCAGGCTCTTTCGCACATACTCTCTCTTTCTCTCTAAAATAAATAAATAAATCTTATAAAAATAAAAATAAATAAACCTCTAAAATTCATGTGATGCTACTGGATAGGGGAAACCCATTCTGATTGATTCAGATATTTTAAACTTTAGATCAGTAGTCACAAAATGAATATTTTGACTACTTAACCAAGTGTCCTTTATCTTTGCTTATACCAAGAACTTCATTCCTTTTATTTTATTGATAAAACATTATCTATAGCATTAATAAATTTAGAACAGGCAGACATGGGTTGAGATGAGATTCAGCTCATCTCTTAATGTCATAAGAATGCTTGTGTATTCCTGAAAAAGATGTTCTTTTAACACTGCCCAGTCCCACCTTGACAAACAGTTCTAAAGTGAGTAGGACTACAAGCCCGTCTCATTCTAGTTGCGCATAGCAACTCTGCATCAGGAGAGAATGTATGTATGTACAAAATTGTGAGTAAAAAGAATGATTTCTCCCCACCAAGAGTAACAGTGAGATTTAAGACCCTAAGATGAAGCCTAGAATAAGAAAAGTCATCCTATTCTAAGTTGAGAATGAAGAAACAGGAGAAAGACCTTCTTGCCTCAATCCTCTTTGGCTTGAATGACCTTTCAGGCACTGCTAAGTGTTCCCCACCTAGAAGCAGGAAGCAATGGAAGAAGTGGAGGCTCAGAGTGAAAACGTTGAGGAAAAATAAAATTAGATAGCTTCTAGAGCTTTCAGTCTATCTCAGTGTCTGGTTGTAGCAGTGCCTTAGAAAGAGAAGTGGGTATACACTGGAAAGCGCTGTTTGAGTGGCTTTTTGCTACCACATTTTGGCTTAAATAGGAACTGGAAGCTGACACTGTCTGGTGAATCGCCGTTTACCTCATCTGGGTTGGCTAACTGGGTGACCTTTACTAAAGAGGTTTCTGTTACTGGGCCTTCTCATGCATTACTTCCTTTAAGGATAGAGGACCCCTGGATCTGCTAAAGATCCACACGGTTCCTGACCTGGGTTCTGTGTTTCTTACTACACATCACCGAGCTTACTACACATCACCGAGCTGACTCGTGGAACAAAGACTCCTTCAAGCCAAGATGAAGAAGAGAGATCTGATTCGCTCTTCCTTTTCTCCTTGCTCTCACTCACCCTCTCCTACCAACTACCAGCCTCATCAGTGCACAACTATGGTAGACTTCCTTTGTCCTCCATTCACTTTCCGTACCAAGATGTTACAGTCATTTACCTTAATTTAAGCCCATTTTTGTCCCCTCATCCCCGTAAGACTTTTTTTTTCTCTTTTAGCCAGAGTTAATTGGTCCAGGAAAGCTCCTCATGACTGATTTTCTGCTCGAGTCAGCTTTTCTAAAGTCTCATAAAATCTTGAGAAGATGGAGAGAGGTGATGCCCTAGCAGTCTCCATCTTATGTTGAAAGTTCTGGAATTGCTAGAGGGCCAAAGGCTGTACAGAACCCCCTGAAGACACAGATTGCTTTCTCCCAAGACCCACCTTTCCTCTTACTTCCCCACCTTATTTGGGGTGGGGAGTGGGAGTAGTGAACAGGGAAGTCAGAGGATATTACTCTACAATAAGATTTACCTACATGTAGATGGCTTATATCCTGTTACCCATATAGATAGGGCACTAAACTTTTATTTATGCAGAATAACTCTCCTGATCGCACTAAACGACATTACATACTACTTAATTCATTTAATGACTCGGAAGCTACCTGAAGTTTAGCATTCTAGAATTTTCTATATTGGAAGGTGGAGTAGATGAGACGGGGCTACATCTCCGACCCTCAGGTGTTTAGCCTGTTGACTTTCTCCTCCACAGACTGACAAAGAACAGTATCTCTTTTGAAGTGATTATTGATTTGTTGAGTATTGGTGAGTAGAAAATAAATTTAAATTAAATGTCCTATAGCTGGAGCAGGTAGAAGGGGAACAAAGGAAAACTTCCTCTTTTGTGGGCTGCTGAGAGGTGATAGCTCTTGAAATGCATTCTGCTAAGTGATCCCAAGCTAATGCAAATTAACAGTTGTTTTCTTTCAGAACTGTATGACTGAATAAACATTTACCATTTGTTTCATTTCTACTCATCTCTTAGAACAGTTGCTACAGGTCTTAATAGTAAGACTTGAAACATATAATGTATTAGCCTTGGCACATCAAAATATTGTTCATCTTCCAAACTTGAGATATTCCAGTTTGGCTTCTCACTGAGTTTATAATGTTCTGAGGGTATGTATCTAAAAATGCATCTTACTAATCTCCTGGAATTGATTAAAAAAAAAAAAGTCCCTGTAACTTGTCACTCTTCCCAGCTTAAACATGGTCTGTCAGTTGTGAGATTGACGGGCATTGTGGTACATTTCAATCTTAGGAGGGGCCTGAATAAGAAATTTGAACCACTGAGTAGCATTTTGGAAGAGAGACCTATGATATTTGTGCAAAATAATAATGAGGTTAAAAATGGAATTCCAGGCTTAGCTGAGAGAGAGCGGTGCTTCCTGCTTTTTTTTGTACGAGCCTTTCTCACCCTTCAGTGCGATCACCTTTTCTCAGAACACCACTGTGGCGGGTAAAGAATTTCAGCAATTGAACAACAGTATCAAATAAATTCATTTTAGGAACTCTCCTTAAAAGTTTATTCCAATCGTTAACATTCCTGGAGCGGGTAGTGTCTGCCAAGCGCTCAGCGCTTAGTTCACATGCAGCAAATTTAGCATGACAAAGTTGCTCCTGTTTTTTGCAAATGGGAAACCTGGAGCCCCAAATGGAGCCTCATGCAGTAAACTGCAGAATGGAGATGAGATCCGAGAGATACAGTAGAAGGGATTATCTGGGATCATGTAGATGGTTTGCAGTTGCCTTTGTATGGCTACTGGGTTAGATCATTCTTGGCAAGTTTGGTGAATTAGTATCCTATTCCTGAGTCTCATTTCAATACCTAGTTTGGAACTCTTCCACTCCTTGAAAACTTCCATTGAAATTTTTATCAATGGTATTTGCATAGACAAAATGGAATCAAACTATTGACATGTAGGTTTTTTTTTTTTTAGAAAGCAAATTTATGTGAATGGTTTGTCAGTAGAGATAATTTAGCCAAAGGCACCTGTCTTCTCTAAGGACTCTGCCTGAAAAGACTTTTAGGGGGAGCTTGGTGAATTTTTTTGTCCTTAAAATAAAGCTGTTTTTGAGGTATGAGAGAAGCTTAGTTTTTGAAACGGCACAATGAGTAACAAAGGCCCCTTTTTACCCCCCCCAAAAAAAGGACTAAAAAGGACATTTGTTAGACTCTTGAGGAAGAATTGTGCAGTTAACATAAAAGTCTAGATATAAGAAAAGGGAGAATTGTAGGAAGAGGAGGAGCAGGTAATACTAGGCGATGCAGGACCCTGGAAGCAACTCGTTTTACAGAGATGACTACAATCAAGCTCAGATTCAAAACTCAAGAAAGTGTGTTTGTAGTGAATGAAACAGCTGGAAGATAAACCTTAGCAGAACATCCAGTCACTGAGTATAGACACGCAGGGATATGCATGTGTGTCTCTCCCTGCTCCCCCCCTTCATCTCCCTCAGTGGCCCTGTATGTATATTCTGGCAGACGAGTGGCCAATAAGCAGTCTTCATAATGGCGGTCAGGTGATTTGTATTGCTGGACTTTCAGAATAGACAAGGTTTATCATTGACTTGAAGATGGAAAGTACCCTACTACTCCACCACCACCCCCCCATCATTTAGTGGATGTGCGCTGAGTATGGCCAGAATTATGTGTGTTAATGTGTCTTGAGCCCTGACCTAAACTGTAGATGAGAAGGCTCTTTAAATATTAAAATGCAGAAGAAACAGAATTGCTTGTGCAGTAGGAAAATGCACAGGATTCTAAAGGCGGGTCTCATCTTTTTATGGGGGCAGCGACTGCAAAGGCATACATTTCTGTCCAAAAGTAACTTTTGAGAACTCCCTTTAACGAAAATACTAAATCACTCGTCTCTCTTTTTAAAAAAATCCAAGTTACAGACTATATAACTTTGAAGTTCTCAAATCTTTGGAGTTTATCCCTCCTACATGTCAGAGTTTAAGTGCTATGTTTTGTGTATATGCTCATGATATTTGAAAAAGCCCTAAAGAAAAGCAATTATATCATTGTTTTCAAAGAACCCTAGAAGCAAGGATAAAGGCTTTCAGAAAGGAGAGGGCAGTATAAACAATTATAGCACCTGAAGTCAGATGCAAAATTCTGTCCTAATTATTGGTGATGATTAATGGAGCATAAAGTTACAAGCCTTGAAAGAATTTCAGAATTATTTTTCTTTGATTTTTTTTCTACCAAAAAAAAAAAAAAAACACCCCATCATTTTCTATTTTAGCAGTTTCCACAACTTAAACATTAAATTCTTATTGTTTGATTTCTGTTATATTAGTAGTGTGTGTTTTGCAATTCTAATCTTCACGTTTTTCTTTCTTTATCACTGAAGTAGGCCTTTTGAAGCTGGGAAATTTTTCATAGCAATATTGACAGTGTTCACATTTGCATGATGACAGCCAAGGAATGGAGCAGTAATTTTTGAAATTGCAGAAGTATTTAGAACACTGATAAAAGCTGAAATATATTTTTGATGGATTGAAGTTAAGCATACATGATTTTTCCTGCTGTCAAAAGGCTCTGAATTTCGTGAATATTTGCCTGCTGCGAGAATGCAAGATTAACATCACAACCATCACCCGGGCACCCAAACCCTGCAATTTAATAGCTTTTTAGGTTCTTTCCTTTTTCTAAACAGCAATTAATCTCATTTTAGTACAATTTTCTCGTTTCTGAAGTCGCTCATTGAATCGCTGTTTTGTTCATATTTGGCTTCAGCTCCTCTGCATAGTCATTAAAGTCCCAATTAATGTCACCTTTAGCTGAAGAGTACTCATTTTTATTGAGAAAATGACAGTTGCTGCCATGAGTAGTGCAGTGTAATATACATTAATTGCCCTGTAACACTGGTAATTACGAGTTTTTCAAGCCTCTCAGTAAACTGTCATGCCTAGACAAGACTGTGCTAAAATAGATTACTCATTAGGGAGACCTGTCCTATTTTCTGGTGGGTTCTTAATGTTGGTTTTAAAAAAAAAAAAAAATCTTGAGCTTGAACAAATAGTTGCCAAGAGCAATTTCCTACAACAATATCCTTGTGTTGGGTTTTTCAGCCATCACTTAAGATTGCGGTCAGCAAACAGACAGAGTGCAGTGGACGCTACAGATGTTGAGTCTGGAGCATTTATTTGTGTGGATCACAAGAGCGGACTTAACGGTGTTTCATTCGGGGTTGAATACAGCATATAACTGAAGTGTCCTCCTAGAGGGTGTTGTGTTAAAACAGGTTCATTTCCCAGTGTTCAGAGAGTATGTGAGAGAGCCAGTATCCACACTTGCTGAGTCTTAATCACCTCTGTACGGAGTCCGGCAAGGAGCATCGTTGATGCCTTTATTAAATCCATATGAATAGTAGAGTAGATAAATAACTTTGACACTGAACACGGCAAGCTTTATATGTATGTATGTGTGTGTGTGTGTGTGTATATATATATATATATATATATATGGTTTTAAGGTGCAGTTTTAAAAAAAAATGAGAATCATTAGTTGGAGAGAACTGAAATAATCTTACATATGAACTACTAGCCCACAATCTTTTTTAATATATAGTTGCTGACTGGTGTGCTTGGCAGCAGGCTTTTTTCCCCCTTCTCTCTCTCTTTCTCTCTTCCTGTCTTTCTCAAATCATGTTCCTGATTTCAGTGTAGATATAATTTTTCTATTCCCCATTTCTATCATATTTCGTATGTTGCTGCTTTAACACAAAATAGACAACTTTGAAGCCCATAGTTGCCCAGAACTGACAAAAAGGAAACCTTTGTTGTATCCTTGCCTAAAGCAGGTGTTATAACAATCTGCTCTTTCCTTCTCTCTCTAAATGAATTTTGTCACAGCCTTTCAAATTTTCTCATGGTGATGAGCTAATAATGAAAGTAGATAGTACAATTTGTGCTGACCAGGTAGCAAGTGCCAGCTCACAGCTGAGGATAGTTTAAAAATAAATAAATAAAATATAGCATTATATCACTGATTTACCCATTACACAGCATTAGTAGTGAGAGACCTTGGTGTGTTTATCTGTTTGTATTGGTGTGCATTTATCGAATTGTTTATGACAAGACTAATTGGGGTAATTGTAGACACTGAAATTACCTGTCAGCTATATGTAACCACACTCCCTTTCTTTCTGACAAATGATGACAACTGAGGGACCCCGTAGCATTACTCATGATGGCTTTTCGAGTGGTAATAAGGACAATAGGGGCCCTGGCTAATTTGACATGGACAGCCTTCACAACAAGAAGCCAGCTAAATGACTTGTCAGGAGGGGAAAGAAGTCAGAAAAGTAATGGAGTCCCCCATGGCGCTCTGACAGGGAGATGAGGCAATTTCAACGGAAAGTGAAAAGGCTTCAGTTTGTCAAGTATTTAGAACAATCAGAGAACAGCTAGAGGCTTGGAACCTGACAATAAATTTGTGAACCATGGTAGCAGTCTCATATAGGTCAGTTACTTCATGATGGCTGCACGGTGCTCAGAGGGTTCCGCCCGCACGGCGTACCTCACTTCTACCAACCAGAGCTTCGTCACCTGAAATTTGTGCTCTGTTTTACACAACGGGAATAATGGCTGAGGTTAGGGAGGCTCCAGGGTGGCAAGACGGTGTGAGTCGCAGTCGCTAGCATGTTGAAGAATAAAGAAACAAAACCCTAGACATCTACTAGGGTAACAGCAGCCCTCAACACGGGTTGGTGTTAAAGCCACCGCAGTGAGCCGTAGTCAGTTGGGTTAAGCCAGAGCCAGCTCCGTTTACGCCTGCTATTACTCAGACACAAGGTACTGTGTTCACGGGTCGAGATACCACTAGCAGCACCCGTTCCTCTGATTCTGTGAGGCACCATCATACCGATCTAACCAGCGAGACAACTGGTGGAGGTGGCTTCTGACCCTAACATGGAAAGGGTGGCTCAGGTGTTAAGCACCGTAGTGACCTTTCAGCGGTTACGTTGTCTTGAGTTTCCGGTTATGATAATCTCTTTGTTGTAGCAAAGCCGGTTCCTAAACTGGGTGAGGCACTTGGCCTTGGTCTCCTCGTTTATAAAATGAGGAGAGACGGGTTGATCACATTCGTGCAAAAAAAAATGCTTGCACGATCTGTATGCACCTACAGTTCAGGATGATTTTATACAATTTGACGCACATCAGGCTCTTGCAACAGATCTTCTTCCCCCTCAGACCCTTGGAAAGGTAACAATACCCTGCACGTAAGGAATAGATCACCTTTGTGTTTAATAGGATTTTTCTCGTGACAATTTCAAAGCATTTAAGCTATAGAATCTCTCTTTAACGTTGTCTAAAGAAGAAAGTCTGCATTCAGTGCTTATTTATACTGTATTAGTTGAAGGTTTTGACCCTTTCTATATATTGCGTATCTTAATGTATCTGTTCAATATCTCAGTGTAATTTCAAACACACAGAGTTTCACAAATATTGTTAAACCTAACTAAATAGGTTGCTTAATGCCCTAACCAACAGTTCAGAAGGATTAGAAACTCATCAAGAGAAAATACCCATAAAATGGTTTTTGTTTTTGCATTTATTTGGGGGGTGAGAGTGGATGGGGGGGAAGGAGGATTCTCCTTATGCCCGGTTACCGTTACTGTGGGCACATCCAATTCATTCCAGGGGTTTTGAGCTGTTTGAGGGTTCTTAGTGTTTCTTCAGCACTTTGAGAGCAAAGTAAGTATTCCACCATACCAAGTCCCAGGGAGGAGGGCAGGGATCCCAGCAGTGGGGTCTCGGACACCAGGAGCAAAGAGTAAGCTCTCATAGAAGTGGCTGCAGAAGGATGGAGAAGAGAGGTGCCTTGTACCCTCAATGTCTGTGCTCCCAGATGTGCAGTTAGAATTTGGCTTAAAATGTCCCAGGCTATAGTCTACAGAAGTGTCCTTTTCTTCTTAAAGTTCCATCTCTTGACAGGAGTTCTCCTTTTTGAATTTCAAACCCATATTTGGGATGAGTCTCCCCAGTTAGCTCCACTTTGGAGATACTGTTCATGTTTCTCACAAACATTTGCTGAGCTAAATATTTTCTTCCCTTTGGGGAAGCAAGATTTTTATTTCTATGAACACACCCATCATTTGAAATAAATTATAGTTGTCTTTTTGTAATAATACACATTTAATTCTAAAAGTCTGAAAGCTCCAAGATCACAACAAGAACATAAAATCATCATAATCCTAGTTCATACCCATTATCCCTATTAACATTTTAGCAAAAATGGGATTATAGGGAATATGCTATTGTATATTCACGTGTTGTTCACCGCAGAGGACACTGAGATTGTTTTTCCTGTCTATAGATATAGTTCTACATCACCCCTTGTAATTGGTTCCTAATGCTAGCATTATATGGAAATATAATTTACTTAACCTCCCACCTGTCAGAGGTATTTAAGAGGTCAACATAAACAACGCTGTGATGAACATACTCGTGACAAAATGAGTGAAGATATAGAGAGCACAATAGCATCAGTCAACCTCTTATTCTTTTCTTGTGCAATCTGCCCTGTTATAAATGGAGAACGTTATGGCACCTGCATTTTTTTGTACCATGACGTGATCATTTCAATTTTCCTTCTTAACATGAAGCTAAAAGAGCCATTTTCATGATGCCCAAAATTCATTTATCCAGTTGTCTAGTAACAAACAAGCACAAACAAAGGTAGCTCGTGCATACACATTTTTTTTCTACCATCTAACCTTCGGGGCTTCCGAGTCATCTGTACAGTTATTTCACAGAAGAGCAAAGAAAGGTGATGTGTTGTGCTGCAAAGATGATGCATTTATCTGTTGCCTAGAATCTGTAAATGTTGATTCATTTCCTACCTCTGTCCCCACCTGGGGCTCCCATCAGAATCTAAAACCAGCTTTTAGTTCTGTGAGTTGAAGTTATAAGCAGCCAATAAATGTGCATTGTTATTGTTATCATTATTACTGACACTTCATTAAATCCCTCTTCCCATCCTTATTTAGGGTAATATCTAAATAACAGAGCCCCCAAGTCCGAGGGACCATGGAGTCTCGAAGCTGCTGGTGGGTATGACTGCACTACCTGTCTCAGACCGTTTTTCTCCACAAGCAGTGCGAGGGGCCGCCCGCTTCTCCACACCCTGGCCACGTTAGATGCCATCCCTTTTTACATAGTTCTTAACGCTCTCATTTTTAGTCCCTTTCCTTCTACTCCTTTCTGTTCTGTGTGCTTGCATTTCACTCTGTGACTCCTTGCCATCATTTTATAAGGTATGCCTTCACCAGAGCTAAGGCACTTAGAGAATAGAAAGTTGTGTGATGGAGTACCTGCAGTCTCCGCTTATAATTCCAGATCTTTCTGACCCTCAAGCTCTGGAATAGGTCACACTTCTCTCCTCTCAGGACACTAGATATTTTAGATTATTCCAGGTGGTCTCCTGCCCTCTTTCCTGGGCCTTTGTTATAGCTGTCATTATAGATTGTTTCAGTCACACATATAATTGCTTCATTGCTGGGAACTGGCTTAATGTTGTCACAGACCTTATTGGCTCTTCTTACCTCAGATTTACATATAGCGTCCCAGGGCTTTCTTTAGGGCATTTATCATTTTTCCTCCAAATGATCCGGTGACAGTGTACAGCTATTCAAGTTTTCATCAGCCCACAGATGATATGGTCTTTCTTCTTTGCTGCCACAAGCCAGAAAAGAGACGAAATCGAAGGAAAAGCTTTCATTATGGCACTTCAAGGAGGCTCTGCCTGGGAGTCAGGGAGGGAAGTTTCCTGAAGTTGCACCACGCTGACACTGGAAGGTGCTCCTGTGGGCAGCCCCATCCCCTCGTGATGCATCATCGTTGTTGCCAGCCCTGCTTTCATGCAGCCAGCTCCGTATCTTCTAAAGCCTGTTACCTTTTCTGTTTACCTCCTCACTTGATCGGAAAAAGGCGGAGGCATCTCATAGGATATGAACTGCTTCTGCTACATAGTGGATATGTGAGATATTGTTACCATCTCTTAAAGAGGCCCATATTTTCATTTGGAGGAGGAGGAAAAAATAAAATACAGATTGCCACCAATTGCACGTGAGTGGCACTAATAAATTTTATGGATCAGATAGCAGTTGTAAACATGGAGCTCCTTGTACATTGAGATGGTGTTATAAACTGTGTTGGGCTCACAGGCTGGCCCCAAAAGTCTGTCACAGCCATAAAGTGGTGCTCTTACTAATGTAGGGGTGTTCTATTCAGTAGGTCCAACCTGACTGTCTTATCTCCTATCTAGAGAGTGAATCTAAAATGCTTAGACTCTCTACACAGATTAGAAGTTCAGGGTCCAACAGGCAAGCTCCACTCAGCAGGAAGGCTGCCCCGGTGGTAAGCATCCATAAACCTGTCTTTTCACTGCTTTTCTTTTTCCCCATTTCTAAACTGTCATGTTCCCGAAACTCCCAACTTTTTCTCTTGTTCAAATGTAGTCTCTTTCTTGGTAAGAGATTCCTGAAAAATCTTCTCCCTGTGGTTGTGAGCCTCTCAAACACTGGCCACTCGTAAGCCTCTCAAACACTGGCCACTGGTAATAAGATTTTCTTTGGTCACCAGGGTTCCTTAAAGTAGTGAAGGCCTATAAGATTATTTATAAAGCTGGCTGATTTGATCCAGCTATTTTCGCTATGTGACTTGTACATGACCCTTGCTTACACAGCCCTGCCTCATCACCGCTGACCACACTTGATCGGAGTCAAGATTCCACTCGGCTTCATAGAGAGGACTCCTGCTTGCACCTGATAGGGTTTAGAGCCTCCCCTGGCCAAAGCACATAGGATCCAGTTTCTTCGGGGGCCCTAAAAAAGTCAAAACACCGCATCCCCACCTCTCTGCCCTCAGCTGCACTGTACTTCCATGTAGGGGTGAGAAATCACACCCTTACCTTCCATTTGGGCCCAGGAGCCTCCCTCGCTTCCCCCACTGGGTTTAGGGAGCCTGGGAGGTGGCATCAAGACTTGCTGAGTTCCCTCCTACCTTGTAGGTCTGTGTTCTCTGTGTAAAGATCAACTCCGCTTCAGGCAAAGAATGAGCTCCTGGCTCCACCCAAAATCAGGTTCTCTCTTAATTAAGTAGCTCCATACAGCAGCTGTGATGTCTAGGTGGTAAACGGTAATTGGAGGGAGGGAGGTGGCAGCAGAAGCCCTATATATACATACAAAGTGTTCAAGGGCCATCCTGGACAGGTCTGGTGACTTTCGGTGCCCATCCTTTGTATGTGCACCAAAACAACCCACAAGCTCAAGAAATCATTCTAATAAATCAGCCTGGCTACCCAGACAAAAAAAAGGTTGGGGATGGAGGAGGGAATGAGTTTGATTGAATGTGCAGAGTGAGGTGTCCATTCTGTAAGTTGGTTTATCTGACATGATCAATTAGCAAAGCCACCAAGCCAGTGCAGAAGTCTACTGTGGACTAAGCCAAATCAGCCTTTTTACTTGCTTTCTGTTGTTATTTATCATTGTGAAATCTGCTCTGTTTAAATGCACAAAGCTGGAGCACCTGTATTTTTTGAACCATGATGTGACTTTCAGTGAGAATTCTGTTTTTTCCTTTTAGTATTCAATTAAAAGAGCTGTTTTCATAGTGCCAAGAGACTCATTTATCCAGTTGTCTAGTAACATGTAAACAAATGTAAACAAAGGTAGCTTGTACATATGCATTTGTTTTCTACCATCTAGTCTTTAGAGCTTTTGATTCAGTTCTTAAAGGTATTTAATAGGCAAGAAAAGGTAATGTGTTGCACTGTAAAAATGATGCATTTATTCTGTTACATAAAATTTTTGTGTCTATTCATTGCCTCACCCCCAAACTTCCATAGTTATCCAGACAAGCTTTTCCTTCTGTGAAATGTTCATTCTCATTCAATCGAGCCCAACACTTGAGACAGAAACTGCTAGCTAGCTGTCCCCTGGTAACTGTTCTCCCCTTCTTACTTTCATAAAATACCTGATTCAGGCTGGGTGTAGAGTCATCCAAAAATAAAGCCCCAGTTCCCCTTGCATCAAGATGTGCCCAGGTGGCTAATTTCTGGGCCATGGAACATAAGTGGAAGTGTCCCATGCAACTTGAGAAATGCCCTGAAAGAAAGGAGGTGTACTTTTCTCTGCCACTCCTTCCTGCCTGCTGCCAGGAACGTGGCCCTGGCGTCTGGTGCTCTGGTAGCCATCTTGGGCCATGGGGGGAAATGCTCTGCTGATGATGGAGGAGTGAAACCAGAGTAGGCACCCAGCTCCCTGCTGACTGTGCAGTCATCATGCCAGCCTAGTACTGCCTCCCTTTGAGCTCAGTTTACCTAAGAGGGAAGTGTACTATCTCGTGTAAGTCGCTGCTATTGTGATTTGTCCTTCACTTGCAGCAACAGAACTTAATTCTGACCATTGCGGGAGGTGAGATGTTACAGGGGAAGTTAGATCTATACCATGAGAGTTTATGTGGGAAAATAGTATCGAAGCTAAAATTTGAACTCAGGACTTTCACAGGCTATTTGAGAGTTGTTTTTTTGTTTTTTTGTTTTTTTTTTAATTGATTATTATAGGGAATTTTACATTCTCTGTTTTTTTCCTGAACTGTGAAATTTGAAAATAGACATTTTAATGGTGTTATTGAGGTATAATTGATATACCAAAAAATGCACATATTTCATGTATACAAATCGATCATTTTGGACATATACAAATCCGTCTTGAAACCATTACTACATACCTATCACCTCCAAAAGTTTCCTTGTACCCCTTCGGGTTTTTGGTTGTTTTGTGGTTAGGACACTTACCAGGAGATCTACTTTTAAATTTTTCAGGGCACACTACAGTAATTTTGACTATAGGCACGATGATGCTGTATAGATCTCCAAAACTTACTCATCTTGCATAACTGAAACTATGCCCATTGAACAGCTCCCCACTTCTCCCTCCCCACAGTCCTTGGCAAGCACCATTCTACTCTCTGCTTCTATGAATTCGATTATTTTAGATACTTCACATAAGAAGAATCATGCAGTATTTGTCCTTGTGGGACTGATTTATTTCACTTAGCATAAATGTGCTGAAGCTTCACCCATGTTGTAGCATATAACGGGATTTTCGTCTTTCTTTAAGGCTGAATAATATTCATTTCTCTCTATGTATATACAACATTTTCTTTATCCATTCATCCATTGATGGATATTTAGATTAGTTCCATATCTTGCCTATTGTAAGTAATGCTGCAGTGAACATGGGAGTACAAATTGCTCTTTAAGATGCTGATTTCAATTCTTTTGGATATATACCCAAGAAGCAGGATTGCTGGATCATATGGTAGTTCTATTTTTAATTTCTTTGAGGAACCTCCATACTGTTTTCCATAGCAGCTGTACCATTTTACATTCCCACTAACAGTGTACCAGAGTTCAAACTTCTCTGCATCCTTGCCAACATTTAGCCTTTGTTTTTTTTCCATAATAGCCGTCCTGACAGGTGTGAAGTGATAGCCCATTGTGGTTTTGATTTGTATTTCCCTGATGATGAGTGATGTTGAGCATCTTTTTATATACTGGCTGGCCATTTGTAGGTCTTTGGAGAAATGTCTATTCAAATTCTTTGCCCATCTTTTAATCCGATTATTTGGCTTTTTAAAGCTAATGGATTGTAGGAGTTCATTATATATTGTGGCTATTAACACCTTATTGGAATATGGTTTGCAAATATTTTCTCTCATTCTATAGGTTGCCTTTTCGTTCTGTTGATGGTTTTCTTTTACTGTGCAGAAGGTTTTTAGTTCAATGTAGTCCCATTTGTCTATTTTTGCTTTTGTTGCTTGTGCTTTTAGTGTCATAGCCAAGAAATCATTGCCCAGGCCAATGTCAAGAAGCTTTTCCCCTATGTTTTCTTGTAGGAGTTTTACAGTTTCAGGTCTTACATTTTAAGTCTACAATCCATTTTGAGTTGATTTTTGTATATGGTGTAAGATAAGTGTCTAATTTCTTTCTTTTGCATATGGATATTCAGTTTTCCCAACACCAGAAAATGGATCTATATTTTTAATTCTCAGAGCTCACTCTGAATCTTGGAAAAGGTCCCCTCCAAATGTGTTACAACTCAGCAATTTGTTTGGAATAAATTTGTCATAGTCTGTTCTATGTTCCCCATGTAATGTATGTAGTATTGGGTTTTGTGAGTCAGACCTGAGCATAATGAGGATCAGCAGTTCTGGCCTGTTGGTAAGGATTGGTTCCAAGCATCACCAGAATTTGCAGCCCATCCCCTTTTATGGAAGTAGCCTTACAGAGTCACCTAGTAATTCCGAATCTGTTGAATTCTAGTTGTGAAAGAACTATTTTAAGAGAGTTGCCACAGTTAAATGTTTATTAAGTGTTTATAAATGTATTAGTCACTGTGCAAACAGAGAAGCAGGTGGTCTTCATGCTCCCACCTGTTCAGATCACTAAAGCAAAGCCACCTGGAAAGTTTCACACAGTAATTGACCTTCACCCTTCAGAACTTCACTTTCATTAAATTCAGCAATGAGGACTTGGACATCTCCTGAAATATCATTTCCCTGTGCCCTTTGTTATTAGGTATTAGCCTTCTGTGAGTCATGTAGGGTGGAGCTGAGATTCAAGGGTATCGCTGCACAGTAAGGGAAACACTGGGGAATGATCTGGAAGAAGGGGCTGGTCACATGGGTGCTTCTCAGGTGCCTCGAACCCAGGACTGACTTCATTTTAAGTAATCATTATTAGGAATTTGGAAGGCCTGAGAAATTGTAATCATCAATCAAGTACCTTCATAGAAACCACGTAAAAGAGGAAACCACGTTTTTAGCCCCTTATTTCTTGTGTTCACAGCCAGGACTAGCCTCTGAGCCAGCTCCTGTTACCTGCATTTGCTGCTTTGCATCCCCCAGGAGCCCACATCCAGGGGCTTACAGATTTCATGGATGGCCAGAAGAAGCTACGGAGTGTTGGCTTGTGTGACTGTTCATAGTTTTATGGCAAAGAAGGCAATTCTTAAGTCCTTTTAGTCCACCTGGTCAGCACCTGAGTTGTGGATGGCTGTGTGGTATGGCGAAAGCAAGCCCTGGACTCTACACTTAGATGCTGTCTTAACCAGACCTTTTTTCTGAGCCTCACGGTCTTCATTTGATAAATAAGGGAATTTGACTAAATAAACCGATACCAACACGGTGCACAGACAAGGCTTCCATCCAGCAGACCTCCTTTCCAAACTATTTGGGGAAAATTTTGAGGTGGACTCTAGCTGCTAGAGTCCCTGTGTAGGGACTGTAGCTGTCCCCCTCCAGTCTCTCGCCTCTGGCCAGCCCTTCTAGGAATTAAACAGAGGAGACGTTTTATTTGGAAAGGCCAATCAGAAGTGCATGAAGCTGCTTATTCCCAGTTACCCCTGCTTGCATGGCAAATGGGTTTGCTCTAAGTGGCTATAAGAAAATTTGTGTCAGCGACTTCAGTGAGTGCTTAGAGTGATGGGTGAACTAGAGCCTCCATCCTGTTGACTCCCAGGATGGAAATAGCCGAGCCCTGGGGAAAAGAGATAACGCAGAATCCAGACTATGGGCCAGGGGAGGGGTCAAAAGGCAAAGAGGAGAGGGGAAGGGAGTAGAGGTGTCTGTGGCAACCAAGGGGATGAGACCCAGAGTCTAGAATAAAGGAGTTTCCCAAATCCTGCTACGCACCTCTAACTGCCCAGGTGCACTGTTAGCCCTAATGATGTTCCACGTCTGTGGTAAAGTGAATTAGATAACTGGCTTGACATCTAGTATGAGAAAAGTTTACAAAGGTTGGAGGAGAGATGGAGATTACATCCAAAGTGTATAGTTAAGGATCATCCCTGAACCTTCTGGTGATGGCAGAAGAGATAAGCCTTAATAAGCCCCACACTACTCTAAAAATAATAGCTGACTTGAGTACGCACTCAGCACATTACTTGTATTAACGTATTATCTCACGAAGTATGATGTGTATCGGGGTTCTCCAGAGAAACAACCAATAAGATACATGCCTACATAGAAGAAACTTATTTTAAGGAACTGACTTACATGATTTCAGGGACTGGCAGCTCTGAAACTCCTAGTGCAGGACGGTGGGCTGGAAACTCAGGCAGGACTTGATATTGCAGCCTTGAGTCTGAAATCTGGAGAGCAGGGACGATTTCTGGGCTGTCGTCCTGAGCCAGAATTCTTTCTTTTCTGGGAAACACAGTTTTTGCTCTTCAGGCCTCCCAAGTGACTGGATGAGTCCCAACCCCATTAAAGAAGGTGATTTATTTACTAAAAGTCACCTGATTGTAGAGGTTCATCACATCTACGAAATACCTTCACAGCTTGATTAAGTAACTGGGCACCATCGCCTAGCCAGGTTGAGGCATAAAATGTAATCCTCACAGGTAGATACTATTTTACCTGCATTTTACTGATGAGGAAACAAGCTGGAAAAGGTTATTTAATTACCTTCCCAAGGTCTCCTGTTATTGGATGGAGGGGCAAGCAGTCTATCTAAGAACCGGCCTCCCGAGAACAGTAGAGCTCTGGGGAAAGTTACGGTCAACTGATGGATCAGGCGACCAGCTGCAATTTTTGAAAGCTCTTTTTGTCCTTTTTGGGTCACCATAAACCTACAGGGTGAAATAAGCTCTGTCAGGAGGGACCACATTTTTTGTTTTTCCCTTGTCTCTTCTCCCCGTCAAGTTCTGTATCTCTTTCCCCACTCAGCTTGCTTTAATTTCCTTTGCTGTTTCTCTCCTCTTTCCCTCTTTAAATCCTTTCTAAAAATTCTTTCTTTCTGAAAAAGGAAAACAGGAGAGGGGCGCCCCGGTGGCACAGTCGGTTGAGCGTCCGACTAGGTTTCAGCTCCGGTGGTGATCTCAGGGTCCTGGGAACGAGCCCCAGGTCAGCTCGTGCTCAGAGCGGAGTCTGCTTGAGATTTTTTTCCCCTTCCCTCTGTACCTCCGGCCTGTGCTCGCTCATGTGTTTGTGCGCTCTTTAAAAAATATTTTTCTAAAAAATGAAAAAGGGAGAAAATAAGGGATTGGATAAAAGAAACCATCTTCTTCTAGTATCTGTAGTAGTAATTGTGGCTTGATCAGATAAAGGAAGAAAAGAAGGCAAAAGAAAGGAAAAGGACAGGAGAAAGCCAAACGGGGAATGAGAAGGAGAGAGAATAAGAGGTGGGGGAGGCAGGGTGAGGAGAAAATGGAAATTGTCTTAACTCCCTGCAAAAGGCAACCTCTTTCTGACTTTTTTTTCCTGGTCACTAAAGCAGTGGTTCTCAAACTGCTGCACAGGGGAGTCCCCTTGTAGCTTTAAAAATGCCGCTGGCTAGATTGCAAACCAGCATCTCTGGGGTGGAGCCCCCATGCTAGTGCTGGGTAAAACTCTCCAGGTGATGCCAATGAGCAGCCCAGCCCGAGAACCGGAATTAGAAAATACTGGCCGAGACCCAGCCCTGGCGATCAGAAGTTACAAGAGTAGTTGCCTGTGGGGAGGACATGCGGTGAGAAAGACAGGGAAGAAACCTGGGGTATTTGATACGTTGTTCTGGGTGATGGTTACCTGAGATTTGTCTTCTATATTCTTTAGCGTATATTATTGGTACCCCAATTGAAAAAGCAAAACGGACTACATTAATACACACACTGATAGGCAGTTCCCTCCCCCGGAGATTTGATTTGTGTGGTCTGGGGTGTGGCGGGGGTAAAGATTTGTGAAGCTTCCCAGCTCATTCCAGTGCCCAGTGGTGGGGGAGCCAGCGCTGTAGGGAGAGGCTGACCGGCTGCCTTGTCTTCACGGACCGGCAGTACTTTAGCTCTAGGACAGACCCGAAGACTCCTGGGCTTCTCTTCTCCTAGATTCCCTATTAACAGTGACCCTATTGATCACACATTTTCAGGTAGACTGTACCGTCTCTTATCTACAGTCCCGGAAACCTAAAGTTTCTCAACTTTTTAGTAAGGTGGCACCACAGCATTTGGCAATAAAACCTGATCTGCACTCTTAAAAGGCTATTTAGAGACCTTTCACTTGCTTCAAAAAGTCCTAGGTTTCCCTTCAGAAATACTAATGTTTGATTATAGAGTACTGCTTTGTTCTCCACTATGGGTATTACTGAATATAGGAAACTTAAAATTTTTTAATTCTGATAAATTTAATTCTCAAAACCTCAGGCTCCAGGGTTTCAGGTAAAAGACTGGACCTATAGTTTCTTTATATTCCAGTTTTTCTTCTCGGAGGGTCTACTCTCCTCTAAGGCAGTAGCCTACCTTCAGGGGCAGTCCATTTTCCAGTTGTCTCTTGCCTTGAGTTATGCTGACAGGATGACCTTTATCTCAGCAGGAACCAACTCCATCTTGCCCACTGTTGTATCCCGGTGCCTGGCAGGGTGAGGCCCTGATAGGTGCATGTTGAAGGAATACTGGAGTCTGCTGTATTTCACTCTGAGAGGGTGGTCTTTTCCAGTCTTTCCCTAAATTCTGGTAGAATCCTGCCTTGACCTCTGTTTAATTATATCCAAATTCCAAAAGGATTATGTTCCAAGAGGAAGTCAGTCATTTGAAGATAAGTTTTTATTTTTTCCCCAAGTTTTTATTTAAATTCCATCTAGTTAACATTGTAGTACATTAGTTTCAGGTGTAGAACTGATTCATCACTTCGTACAACACCTGGTGCTGATCACAAGTGCTCTCCTTAATACCCATCACCCATCTAGCCTATCTCCCACACCCCCCCACCCACGACCCTTCCATCAACCCTCAGTTTGTTCTCTGTCATTAAGCGTCTGTTTCTTGATTGGCCTCTTCTCTCCGCCCCCCATGTTCATTTTTTGTTGAAGATACTGTTTTAAAAAATGGATTGAGGTGTGCCTGGGTGGCTCAGTAGGCTAAGCAGCTGACTCTTGATTTCAGCTCCGGTCATGATCTCAGGGTTGTAGGATCCAGCCCTGCTTAGCAGGGAGTCTGCCTGAGATTGTCTCTCCTTCTCCCTGGACTCCCTCCCCCTGCTTGCATGCACACTCTGAAGTCTTTAAAAAAAAAAAAAAAAAAGGATTGATTCCTAAGGTAGGGTAAGAGAAGCCTGCATAATCCAAAAGTGCTGTTGCAAACAAACCAGTATTAGCAGTAGAGTCTTAATGGTAGTAATTTGTGCTCGCCTGCTCTCTCCTGCATTGTAAGTTTTTAGGCGGACTTAGAATCAAGAAGTTCCTCCTCATGCTGTTCTCAGGGTTCAGGTGAAAATAAAAAAATCCCAGATGTGGTTCTAGTGTTCATAAGTGTCCTTTCAACTCATTTGACCCTATGAGCCACAGGGACCTAGTGAACTGGGGTCAAGCAAAGACCGAACTGAGATCTCTCCCCACCCTCCTCAATGACCCTTGGCTTCAAGAGATTTTCAGGATCTAGGGCTATTGGTCCCATGGTAGATGGGACCGTCAACCCCGTATTCTCTAGACCCACACTGTCCAAAAGAACATTGTGATGATAGAAATGGTTTATATCTGTATGGTCCAATAAGACAGTTAACCACATATGGCTATTGAGTTTGGATGTGGCCAGCACAACTGAGAAAAATGCATTTTTTGTACTGAATTTTGATTTTAATAGTACATGAAGTAGTGGCTATCCTATTGGATAGCACGGCTCTAAGATCTGGGGTAACCAGTGCTTACTCTGACCTAATGGCTGGGGCGTTCCGAGGTTACCAAGAGAAGACCACTAGACTCAACCTTAGCATGTGGGCTGATGTAATTCCAGGCAGAAAAATCGGAACAAAAGCTGGAGTATGGAAGTATTAGAGAGGCTGGCACAGTCAAAGAACCACATCTGATTCTGTTTGGCTGGATGAGAAAGTGGGAGGAAGTAAGTTTTCAGAGAAGCAAGATCCTAAAACCTCCTAAGCCCTGACAAGAAGCTTGGACTTACACCCTTTCACATGCACCTCTTTGGAGCATAGATAAATGGTCTAGTATCGAAATCCACTCTGAAATTAAGCCTTTCAGCCTGTCTTGCCAGGGAGGAGCACCTTCAGAGTGTTAAGGTGCTCCTACAATCCCAGCTGCTGCTCTCCGGTTGCCTAAGAGCTCTGCCAAGTGGTTATCTGTGCCACTTGGTGCGGTCTCCAGGCCTTGGCACCTGCAAGAGCCGCTTCCTGAACACACAAGCATGGTTTGGCATGGGATGCCCTGGGGCTTGAACTGGGAAGAGATTTCTTGTGGTCTCTGCAGTTGGCTACTGTGCAGTACTGGGAGCCAGAGCAGATCCTCCTGGAGGACCTGGGTGCAGGGGCACCTTCCCACAGCCCCAGGCACCTGCCAGCCACTAGCTGCCACAGTGTATATGGGGGGCAGGGGCTTCACAATTAGACACCTAAAATAACTGGAGACCCGCAATTTAAATTTAGGTGAAGGGGGATGGCGCCTGGATGGCTGTCCGTTAAGTGGCTGCCTTTGCCACAGATCATGATCCTAGGGTCCTGGGATCCAGCCCTGCATCAGGCTCTCTGCTCAGTGGAGAGTCTGCTTCTCCCTCTGCCCTGCCCCACCACTCGTGCAAGTGCTCTCATTTTTTAATTTTTAAAAAATTCATAAAAATATTTAGGTGGAGTCACCAGTCTTCCTTAAATACTTTCCAAGGGTTAACTGGAAATCTATAAAAATAAAACCTATACCTCCGTTTTTTGGTGGGTTTTTTTTTCTTCCCAATTGAAAAGTTTAGCTATTTTGGAGGGCAAGTTTTTGCACCATGGCTTTTTCCTGTACTAAATTTTTAAAAGATTTTATTTGAGAAAGAGGGAGAGCAGGGGGAGGGGCAGAGGGAGAAAGAGACAGGCTCCCCACTGAGCAGGGAGCCCAACGCGGTACTCCATCCCAGGACCCCAGGATCATAACCTGAGCTGAAGGCAGATGCTTAACCGACTGAGCCACCCAGGCACCCCTCCTGTACTAAAATTTTAAAAATAATTCAAAATACTGGTTTTCATGGACTTCTGATATTCTAAAACTGAACCAGGAATTTAACTTCTCACTTAGCAAAAAATATGTTTGAAGAGTAGGAAGACTTCCTTGCAGAGATTGTCAAAACCTATATTTAAAAAAAAAAAAACTAATAAGAGTGGTGTTTCCCTTTCTCCTGAATCTGGTATCTGCTTTGATTTTCATTCTGTTAGATTGGATCTTATTTTATCAAACTGATTCGTAGACTTCCTCAGGTACATGGTAAGTCAGTCCATCTTCTAGTACTGATTTCCAGAAGAAACAAAGTGAACCAAAAAGAAAATAAATCTGCCCCATTATTAAATCTGTGCTCTTGATGCCTGCAGTTGTTACTGTAACAACTGGGGGTTAAACTGTTTGACAACCTGTAAAGCTCTTTATCATAGAAAGCAAGAAAAATCAATGCCGAATTACCTCCGGAATATTATTGATGACCTAAATGTCATTTTCTGTTTTTATTACTTTTCATTGTATTTAGCTTGTAATTCAAACCTCTTTCTAATTAATTTGATTTGGCTCGGTTGGAAATAGAAAAAGCTAACTATCTAATAGGTGACACATGTCGCAGAGAAACCTTACAACATCCCCATTTCCCCCAGATCAATCAACCATGAAACAACTTGCCAAACTTGTGTTTTTCTAGCAAATTCTTAAGAAATACAATAAAATTAAATTTGTCTAGTCCAAAGAAACGGGGAGAAACATGAAGGCGCAAGAGTGACCCCGAAAGCCCGGTTTTATCTAGCTGTAATCTCTTTCCTAGTTGTTAAAATATCCCGAAGCACTCGGTCATGTTGCGTTTTAATTTTAGAGCCATGTGTTAGATTAGCAGAGTGCACATGTTCCTGATTTGAACTTCTGGTTCCCCGGCTGTTAACCAGAACTCTCGGCTGGCTCGGACAAGGTCTCGAGTAGGTCAAAGGCCTAGAGCCTACATCTTGGTTAGATCTTACCCGCATGGAAGCCAGAAGCCTGGGTCAGGGCAACCATGCCTAGGACGGCCCCTGATTAAATTAGGCCTCCATTTATCAACTACACAGAGAGTACACTTAACCTTTCAACTCAAGAGTTTTGATGGATCTTTATTTTCAAACAAGAAGGTGGGTGTCTTTCTGCCAGAGTTTTAGTCCAACAGCAATGAAGTGTAACATGCGCCTTTTCCTGATTTCATCTACCACCAGGTTTAAACAGCAACAGCGTTGTAAGATGTACCCTGGGAAGTACCGGATCTGTTTTCCAAGTTTATAAGTAGGATATTTTGACATTTATGGAAAGCTACAATTTTCTATCCCTTTCATTTTTTTATAGGAGTTTAATATTTTCCTTTGGTTTCCTTATTCAGTAGATGAGTGCTGTTTTGTCAATTAATAGAGCCATATTCTGAAAATCCGTATGTGAAAAGAACAAGAAACTTTTAGAAATTTGATTTAATTCCCCTAAGTATTTGGCTTAAATATTTGAAACATTATTTCACTTCTTCAAAATGCATTGTTCAATTCTCTATGAAATTCCCATTAAACTTCTAATGAGACAGATTAATAGTTTTAGAATAGGTTTGGGGTCCCCCTCCCAGTTCTGTGGACTCCTGAGAAGCCTTTGATGCCTCTGACTGCTGGGACAGATTTAGGGTCTGCCAGGGACCTCCATCATCACACCCCTGTCTCTGAATAGCATGAGACGATGCTGGCACGATGATGGGACTGAGGCATGAGGCATGGTCTGGATCCACTAGAAGGAATTCCGACTCCTTGTTCATTTATTCACTAGGTCCTCATCGAGGGTCTCCTTTAGGCACGGGGGTTGGGTGAAGTAGGGGGTGAAAAGTTCCTGCCCTCTTGGAACTTCCTAAATTCTTCAGTGTCCTTGTCCTATGTCAGTACAAGGTTACATATAACTACATGCTGTAGCCTTCAAGATAAAATTCTTGGTGTTAAAAGGGTTGGTTTTCCTGTCATTACATTGTTTCTGCAGTATGCTTGTTCAGTTAAGTAAACTCATTTCATGTGACATCTATAAATCCCAGCCCAGAATGCAGGTTCAACGTGGGGAAAGGCAGCAAAGAGCCTTCAGGAGGAATATTCTTTCCTCAAATAAAAGAAAGAAAATGAACTCATTTTAATTACTTTAAAGTGGTTGCCAATCACCCCAACATAGTGTAGCTCTTCTTTCCCTCGGTAATGTAAAATCTAAATCTTAGAGCCATCTTGAACCTTTTCTAAAACATGAGGTGGTTTTGCCAATTCACTTTCATTTGGAAATAGTTTTAAATTTCCTATTACATTTATAAACTTAAAATTTCAAAACTGCTTCATGCTTTGCTCTTATCTTTTTATCTCCATTTTGATGCCAAACTTCTGATCTTGAAGTTCTATCATTTTAAAGGTTATTCTGAATTTGATATTTACCAGAAAAAAAGATCACGGATCATCATTATCTTTATCATTGTTGATAGGCACATTTTTATGGTTAATTTACTGAATATTTGATAGGTCAGTAATGTGTACTGAACCCTAAGTGTGAACACAGTACAAATATCTTCATAATTGTGGCTAAAACTAGTGATGAGGGGAAAAACATGTGCTTAAATTTATTTTTGTAATTTTCTGTTTCTAAATAATTCCCTGTACCTTCACAACCAATGAAACTCCCCTTTTTCACTTTTGCTCACTTTTTGTTGGACAGCCTTTCTTGAGCTACTCCGTGTTTTTAGATCTATCTGAAAATAATAGTTCATTCCCTCTTTCCACCCTTATTTTTTTTCAGAAACCTAATATTCAATATTCTATATTTGACTGCCAGCTTCTAACTACCAAGACCATACACTAATTCAGACACCTAATCAACATTCAGAAAACATTTATTGAGTACCTAGTGTTTGCCAGGCTCTGTTCTAGACATTAGGTCTAAGTCTTAAGATTTTTTTTTTTTTTAAAGGTGATTGAAAAAGTGTGGTTCGATGATCCAACTGATTGTACTGGGGAGGCCTCTCGACTTACTCCTTCCAGGTCGTCACTGGCTTTTTTTTTTTTTTTTTGTAATGTTTCAGCCCCTTGTGGAGACACTGCAGTGTTCTGCATGCCTGGGAACGTAATCCTGAATACCAGGTGCCCAGTGACCACAGGCCTAGCTGGGACAGATTGTAAGACTCCCCCCCCCCCCCCCCCCCCCGCGCTTTCATGTACTTGTTCTGGGTTGTTGGCTTCTTCATAGTCCATTTTCCGTAGCCTCATACCCAGTCCTGTTTGGAAGTTCTGAAGCCACTGACTCCCACAGGTATCTCAGACTGGGGGGCATAGGAATGAGACTCACCTGGGGCCAGCCTGGGAAGCAGCTTGAAGTAGAGAAGTAGAGGCTCCGTGTCCTTAAAAATGTTTCATTGAGTCTGAAACTCCTTCTTGTGGTTGTTTGCCTTTTCATCCCCAGCTTACCCACTTCTGTTTTGCCTTTAAAATATTTTCATAAGCCCCCTTTCCACCTTCATTAGCCTCTGCAATCATTTTCTTCCTCTCCTTGCGCTTATCCCAGAGAGTGTCTGAGACTTGATTGTGAAATGTTTCTGAGAATTAATCAAGAACACCTTGAGGTTTTCCAGCTTAATTTGTATATATTTATCTTGGAATATAGTACACCTCTTTCTAGCATGCAATCTTGTAGTTGTTTGGATGTTGGCAGGTTTTCGGGGTGGGAGGGGAAGAAGTTATTTTTAGCTATAGTGATTCACTTTGTACGGTGTAGTCTGTCCTCCAGTTGATTTACTGCATATGGAATCAACTCACTCTAAGTACACTCTACAATTTCAGTGGTTTACAAAACCAATAAAAATATAAAATGCCGAAATATTTAAGATTCCTTTTCTGCATTGTGCTAAAGATATGATGAAAATAAATTTTAAAAGAAAGAATTTGCACTTGAGGAATTCAGGTAAAGTCATGAAGCTATAATTAAAAACAGTTGTAGGGGCCAAGTAAAATTTGGAGGAGATAATTAAATTTTACTATTCGTCTTATTTTTATCTTCTATTCAATTTAAACAAAGCCAATCTTGATGGACTATAAAATACACCATATGTTGTCATTTTAAAATAAAGTTCTGTATTTGGCATGTTTGCCGTGTGGCTCTATGCCACACGACTCCCTGCATCCGAATCCTTCTCAACACAGGGCTACCAATCCATTAGAGTCCCACATGATGAACCTGCATGCTATCTGATTTTTAGATGCATCCCCGGCCTTACTCCTCCACAGACCTGTGCTAGCTGGGACCATGGTCTTCTCTTACAAGCCAGACCCCTTCATTAAAGGCCATCTCACAACCCACTCTATACTGAAGTTCACATTGTTTCTTCAGTGTTAAAATCTCACTCCCTACAGAAAGCCTTTCCCAGAGACTGTGGCCCCAAGCAGGAACTCCGTGGTTCCCAAATCTGACTACACATCAGAATTAATGGAGATACTTGTTTAAAATATAGATCCCTGGGGCACCCGTGTGGCTCAGTCGGTTCAACCCCAACTCTTGGTTTCAGCTCAGGTCATGCTCTCATGGGCCGTGAGGTAGAGCTCCACACTCAGGGGGAGTCTGCTTGAGATTTGCTCCCTCTGCCCCTCCCCCTACTTGTGCACACATGCGTGCAAAAATATATAGGTTCCCCCCCAAAAAAATTTTTTTTTAAATGCAGGTCCCAGAACCTCCTCTAGATCTACTGAATTAGACAGTCTGGGTCTAAGACCTAGAAGGATGCATTTTATCTGACACCACCACTCCCCCCCGCCCCGGTCACTTCTGATACAACTATCTAGTATTCTCCATTGTCGTTTTGGGAACCACTGGTAATGGAAAGAACCAGTAATTCTGGAGTTTGTTAGACCCAAGTTCAAATCTTAGCATCTGTGCTTACTAGCTACCCACCTTATTAGACCTTTGGCCTCAGGTCCAGCAGACTGCAAAATTCCAGTCCCTTTACCAAAGAATTTGGGAGGGGAAGGAAGTGATATAAGAAATCACCCAACTAAGCTGGTATATCAGATAGTGTGACTATCATCATCTGAAGGTGGTCCAGTGAAACAGACTGCTTTCCTGAGCGGCATATGGTAGCTGGTCTCATTTATGTTTTGGTCATACTATACCGAATATCGGCAGCATTCCTTACTCCCCTCTCTTGAAGTGTAAACAAGTTTTGTCTTTGATCCAGAACTCAGTCATTTGTGCTTAGAATGATTCCAAATGGAGAGTGAGTCTCAATTTCCTCTACATTAAAGCACTTCATCATGTGAGTTAAGACAGGGAGCACTGTGCCAATTTGAGACCTGAGATTTCAATGTCCTTTAAAGATTTTTTTTTTTTCCTCTCATTCAGAAGAAGAGACTCCTAGAGTCTTAGAACTAGAAGGGACTTCAGAAACCATCTCCTGTAGCCCCCTTACCTAAGTTCATGCCAACAAATGCTTGGATCAGAAAAATCCCATTAGCTGCCTAAGATGAGTCAGGAAACATAGTTGAAGAGAGACCTATGTAAACCAAAACTACAAGGCATGTTAAATTGTTTTAAACTGTTGGTTTAGCCAATGGCTACAATCACGTATGGTATAGTTAAATTACTGTACTTAGAATCCTATCAAACAGGATTAGACAGGTGGATTCCTTTACAAGCTCCCACATTTAGACACACTTCCACTCCTAATTTCTCTCTGTAGCTTTTGAAAAGGAATCCTCCTCCTTGGCATCTGGGGGGCTCAGTTGATTAAGTGTCCACTGTTTGTTTCGGCTCCGGTCATGGGCTCAGGGTCGTGAGACGAGCTCTGTATTGGGCTCTGCACTCAGTGTGGAGTCAGTTTGAGATTCCCTCTCCCTCTGCCCCTCCCCCGCTCCCATGTGCTCACTCTTTCTCTTTAAAATAAATAAAATCTTTGAAATGGAATTTTCCCCACCCTCGTAAGTTGGTTTGATTATCAGCAGTGAACAACCTTGAAAGTTTAGTTATGATTAACCCCATTTGCTAAAGCAAAAAGCAAAATGTATTTGTTGCTCATTAAGTACTTGTTATGATATGGATTCTGGAACAGTGATTTTTATTACATTAATTCTCTGTATGACCTCGTATTAATCTTTATAATCATCCTTAGAGTAGATGCTATTTCTGTTTGACTCAAAAGAGAACTGAGGTGTGCTCAAGCTCTGAACCAGTGTCTAAGCTAGGAATCTAGTGTAGGTCAGTTAATGGCATTAGACTAGGATTTAGGCTGAGCTTCCTAAAATTTTGGATGAAGTATCAAAACTATGAACTTTGCACTTCCGTAAAACTTCACCTACAGTTTCAGAAAATTCAGACTCCCTGAAACCCATGCTACTCCCTAAGTATAAATCTCTAAGTCTTTCTTGATAGTAAAGATTGCTAAATAAGTCAATTTTTTTCATGTACTTCACATCTAAAATGGGAATAGGAAGGAATAGTCTAGTAAATGGTACCTGTATTCTCTTGGGTTTAAGTGTATGTTACAACTGGGAGTTCAGGTTCTTCTTGAGTAGGCAGACACCCCCCCTTTTTTTTTTAAGACCTTCTTTTTTGAAGGTGGACTCTAGCACTCATTTTTGCTTATAGAAATAAGAGTAGGGGTGCCTGGGTGGCTCAGTTGGTTAAGTGTCTACCTTCGGCTCAGGTCATGATCTCAGGGTCTTGGGATTGCCCCCCACATCAGGCTCTCTGCTCAGCGAAGGAGTCCACTTCTCCCTCTGTGCGCTCATTCACTCTCTCTAGTAAGTAAGTACAATCTTAAAAAAAAAAAAAGTGATAGAATTAAATACTAGGCCCAAGAGGGACTTTATAGATCTAGTAGAGCCTTCTTGTTTACAGATGAGAAAAAATGACCCCCAAAGTCTGAGACTTACCCAGTGTCACACAGCCAGTTAGAGGCAGGGTCAGACCTGGAGTCCAGGACTTCAGATCTTTATTCCGGCACTTTTTCTAATATACCCAATAAACCAGTAGTTCATGGCCTACGCATCTAAAGAAACAATAGGTACCCGGTTTACATTTTGAGTCCATTGCTTTTCTAACAACTGGAACATGTTCTTGCTTGATTGAAAATTAGACTATAATGAGAGACTTAGCACAGATACTCCTTTCAGCCCTATGAAAATTCCAAAAGCTGCTGGAATACACAACCGAGGGTCGTGATTCCACCATGAGATCGGGAACGGTGACATGTCCGTCAGATTATCAGAAGCTCAGTGGTCTTTACTCAGAGGGGTTACTCCTTTGTGTCTTCATCCATGAATGTTTATCGGGCACCAAACTGTGCTGGGCCCTGCGTGTGGGCCCAGGAACACAGGGACACCAAAGATCCAGTCCCCATCTTCAGAGATCTCGGGCGTGCACGGGAGGCGTTGGTGGACAAATCTAGCCCGTGGGCCTGCCGCATCTCACATAGTGAGGGACGCAGCGCACTGAACACCCTCCAGGGTTCCAGAAGGTGTCCTGGAGACCTTCCTCCTTAGAAGCCTGGCTTCTTATTCCCTCAAAAGGTTTTTTCCTTAGAGGAAACTACTGTTTGTGTTAGCAGAGGATTGGCCAATGTACATGGTTTTCCTTTGACAAGGATTCCTCTCCCAGAAGTAGTTACAGATCACAACCAGACCAATGAAGAAATAGGAGCTTGTTTTCTTTTATGAGGCAAATAACTACCAACCCTGGCTTTTCAAGGGTGTCTCCAGTTATTTTAATGGACAGTGAAAGGTTCCCCAAGTAAAAGTAATTCTCATCACTCAGTCTATAGACCAAATATATATCATGATAAACACCGCTGTAAAAAGTTGTATGACCAAAACAAACCACATGGAGATTTGACTGTGCACACAAGTGGGTGGGTAGGTGGGTGGGGTTATTCTGTTATGTCAGCAAAACTAATGTAGCAGCCATTTGTTTTACAGGAAAAATGGATGAAAACTGCACTTTAATACCATCGATTCACTTCTAGCCAATCATCACTCTCAATAATTCAGCATATTCTTCAAAATGATTCTGTCCTAAGCTGTGAAATGGTAATGACATTTTGAGATTTTTGAGTTTTTATATTTTTAAGTCGCAAACAACTCTTGAACCAGAAGAGCACGAGAGCAAGCCCGCTTGTGCGTGTGTTGATCTGAACTAATACGTTACAGGAGTGTTCCATCAGGGATTTCTCTGTGCATTATAATGCAAATTGCATTTTTAAACCAGCCAAACTATTGATGGCTTTATTGAATGGAATAATTTATTACAAAGTATTTTAGTCAGATGACATTTCATCATCAAATAACAGTAAACACAATAGCCATTTCCCATAAGACCGTTCTCTTGAGCCAAGAGCTTAAAAAGGAAAATAAAACTTGCCTTGTTCCAAACATGGCATTGTACTAAACAGTTGTTTATTACACCAGAGAAGAAAAGCGTCCTGCCAACCAGACATGGTGGACCAGAAAAACATGCCATTGTGTCAGATCATCCCAAGAAATCTCCATTTTTTTTTCCCTCCTTTCCTAATAATGTTTGACAAGTGGAGATGAATTTTTAAAATCCAAGTCTCTTTTATGCCATTCATTGGGATAATACTATAAAATCTCTCCTCGGGTACTCAGAGTATTACAACATCAATGACCTGTCAGCAGCTGCGTACAGTTCTTCTTTTTTAGGACTGTGTAAAACTATGGTTAAATTCTAATTTTCTAAAATGGGTTTAAGTATGGGGAGAGCCAAAATTAGGTGCACTTTTCTTGCTAGAAATCCGACCACAAATTGTACATTGTGCTTGCAAAGTGATGAAGGCGGTCCGGCCGTACACCAGCAGTTCAGATTAACTGGAGCATGCAGATTTGTGTAAAAACATGTGTTTCAACTGGGGAAGCCTTTTTTTTTTTTCTTTAAATGCTGTTTAAAAGTTTTCTGCAAGTTCCTATGTATAATGTGTACATTATCTAATTCTCCCCTAGAAGTCTCAGATGAAACTCCTACATGCCAGGGATCCGTTACTTTGGCATTTTTGTCAAAATGGGAATGCCTCATTCATACCTTTCTCCCAATTAGTTGGTGGCAACCCTTTTAGTAAGCCTCACAATGTTCATTATTTTTTTAAATCGTTGCGTGATTTTTAAAATGTCGCCTTGCTTAAACAAGGCACAGACTTAGGAACCAGAGCTGGAGCCTCTGAGCCTTGATGCATGTGAACATATAGTGAACATTTGGGAAATATAAGTTGGAATTTGCTGGAAAATGTGGATTAAAAATAACTCTCACATAAAGATTTGAGATAAAGTATGCAAAATGCCTGGCAGTGTGCCTGGCACTTAGCTGGAAGTTGGGTGGGGGGGCTGTCTCACTGTAGGGTTGAGGGTGGAGGTGGTAGCTGAGGCAGCCCAGCGGAGGAGGGTTGGTGGTGGCTGTGTGTGGTGGTGGTGAGCTTGGCCATCTCGGCGGTTATGTCAGTTATTTCGGGGGGCTGGGGGGCGGGCGGAGAATCAGTCTAGAAAGCAGTACTTGCTTAAGGCAGTTGTGAAGAGCTTCACATTTAAATTTCTTGCCATATTCCTAGAATGCAATTTGGACAGTATACAAGTAAAAAAAGGAAATATCAAATATCACTGGTCTTTGTGCCCTTGTTTGCTTAAGAATATGTCTGCTCAAAATTTTCCTGTTGCCCTTAGTATATTTGCTTTGCAGCAGTGAAGAAGAATCTCTCATTCTGTGGCTAAAATCTCCAACTCTTAAATTTTTTTTGGAATTTCGTCGGACCTGGTCTTAAAGAATGCTGGAATGTTGAGTGCCCCAATCTCCTCCCCTGCCCTTTCCCTTTAGTTCTGTGTGGTAAGCTAAATCCCCCCCACTTCCTTCTCAATTTCTTCATGTGCTTCACACCTCTCCTCCCCTCTGATTTTTTTCCTTCAGCCCCATAAACATAATTGTTGCACCATGGAGACTCGTAGAGAGAGAGGCAGGAGGTCCTGTAGACTTCATTTTCAAAACCAGTCCCACGCTGATTTCATAGCACTGCATGTGTGACTTTTTCCAGCCGGAGTGAAACCATCATCGAGTACTGTTAACTTAAGTAGTACTCTGTTTGAGCCGTGAGAGGATGCATTATCTTCCTGAATGATCCAAATGTCAGGCTTAGTTGGCTTTTACACAGTTTCACCGAAAGGGGCCCCTCTGACTCTTACTTTTGTGTATTTCTAAGAATGGTGTGAATGATTTAACATTCACATGGAGGAAGTTCCAAGCTGTTGAACCAGCTGAGGGAAAATATCCATACGTCAATCACAGAAGAGCTAAGGCTGTTCTCCTATACTTGGCTTCCCATCATCTGTAAAATTATGAATGCTGTAATTTGCCAAAAGAAGCCCGGAGCAGTGATGACCTCTAATTTCAGTCCTCTTTCTGATGTTCGCCTGGACCCTGCTGTGAACTAAAGAGGAGCCGCTGGGTAGGCCACACACTTGGACCCGCTAGGCTTTGGGGGTTCGTCTGAAAGCAAGTCAGATGGTCACTGACCCTCTAGGAGTGCATGACTTTGTAATCCAGCGAATTCAGTAGGCATGTATTGAAGGGGGGGTGGGACCTAGGACATCCATAAGACAAATGGACGCAAAGGCCTGTACAGATACAAGTGAGACTGATGCGCACATTCACGTGTATCCTTCAGTCCAAAGAAGAGCCGCTGATCAGACCTGGGGCTGTCCTTGGCACCTTGAAAACGGACTCCTCAGTGACTGGGCTCCTGGAGAAAGTGTTCCCTTTACCTTGTGCAGACAACTAATTGGAAGTAGAGCATCTCTTGGGAGCTCAAATATTTTTCACAGAAAGACTTGGTGGTTATGCCATAATTCTTGAACCCAAGATTTATTGTAACAAACTGCTTGCTGTTTAGCTTAACCCTCTATCTGTTAGGACCTGTTTGTTTGACACACTTTATACCATGTAAATAGCTAAACCCAGCCTACTACAGTGGCTTCACGTACATCTGTGAAATTCCTTCCAGAATATTGGCTAATATTTTAATAACTCTACCTAAAACCTCATTAAATTGAGATCAACGACACTAAACATGGAGACACATAACCCACGTTGATATAATCCAAAGCTCATTAATCCTGACATGCCATAGGTTCCAGAGTTAAACACTGACCGTGCTCATAAAGTAAGAAAATTAAAGTGCAACAAAGAGTATTTCTAAGTTAGCATGCATGTCCTTAATATAAAGTTGATTTCACTTTTAATAAAAGTTCAAGGCAACAAAGCTGAAAAATACATATTTTTAAAGTAGCCTTGTATTCCTTTAGATAAAATCTAGGTTTCAATCCTATGAATTTACAGTATTGTTGCCATAATGAATGAGGGGTACAAATTGGGTTATATTATCTCCTCCCAACTCTGCTTTATTAACACTATCTTTTAAACCTAAAAAAGCTAGAATTCTGGGGGTGCCTGGATGGCTCAGTTGGTTAAGTGTCTGCCTTCGGCTCAGGTCATGATCTTGGGGTCTTGGAATCAAGCCCCGTGCAGGGCTCCCTGCTCAGCGTGGTGTCTGTTTCTCCCTCTGCCCCTCCCCCTGCTTGTTCGCATGCTTTCTCTCTCTCTTTCTCTCTCAAATAAAATCTTGAGAATTTTTAAAACTGTAATTCTGAAACCACTAGATCTGTAGATTCTAAAGTTGTAGTCATTTGTCCACTGTGTGTATAATGTATTCCCCATGCAGGGGACGCATCATCTCATTGTGACACCCTCTGGTTTTTAATTCTATCAACATAACTTTTTGTCCAGTGTCCTTCTGATGGGGTCCATGGACACAACTCCCAGAAGGTCAATTGTTTTATGCTATTGAGATCATACGAGACCCCAGCATATAGGCCACCAATCTGTCAAATCCCTACCTCCAACCTGCTCTTCTCCATCTGCTCTCTCTCTCCCTCCCTCTAGCTCTGTGCTTTTCTTTGTGGTAGCTTTTCAAAAATTACAATGTAATAATCCACAGCCATGGTTTCATATTTTTAACTCACATTGTTGTTTGTGTTAATGGTGATAACGCAGAGCTAAGGACCACGTCTTTGTCGTCATCCCAAGGCAAGGATTTTTACCCTCTAACCTCCCTACCCCTTCACCTCTCTATACACAGGTGATGACAGATTGTAATTTAAAAAGTTGTTCAGTCTTTGTTGTTGGAATATCCCATCTCCTATTGTCCCCCGAACTGTTTTAAAATTATAATGAATATACGTTAACTCCCATAATCTGTAGGTTAACTAATATTAAATAAGTTGCTGTGTCCTTACCCTAGCACTGTTGTGATAATTTACACCTTTCACTAATTCTGAAACCATTAGATTTTAATTGTACTATAGATAGAATTAGGTCTGTCACTTAAGGACTGATTTCTGTTTGAAAAATGTTACCGGTCCTTTTAACTCATTTCCAGTGTGTAGCTATAGGAATCCTAAAAGACCAACATCAGCTACCATGTATGACATTTCCTATTTCCCTACATAAGTTAGGAGCTTGATTCTACTTATACTTTTTGATAGGAAGTCTACAACGTAGTTATTAAATTGGACTAAGGCCAATATGCCTTTACTTACCTGAAAAGGTAATATGTTGCCCCACATTTAAAAAGAAACAATAGTTATATTTTTTAAAAAAAACTGAATAGTTTGAACTCCAACATGATTTTTTTTAAAAAATTTTTAATTCCAATTAGTACAACCTGACAGATACAAATTAATGTTACTTTTGGATGTTTGGGGATGCCTGACAAAAGTCCCATTGTATAGAATTTAAAGGTTTGTGGATACAAAGTGAGAAATAGCCTGTCGGAGGCGATGGCATCAAAAGGTAAAAGTTCTCCATTAGTTTCACAACAAAATTATTACTTGAATGTATTTTAATAACACTTAACAATTACATCAAATTTGTAGCATTTAAACACACTGAGTAATACTGAATCTTTTGATCTCTTTATAAGAGACAAGTCACAAATGTAATAGGGACTACAGGGTAAAACGGTGCAACAGAACTTTCCAAGGTTCCTCTGCCCTCCCTAGATAGGATTGAGGTCTGACTTCTTAACTCCAGCATCTTGCCCCTAAGTCTCTGGAACTCGCTTAGCTTCCTAAATACCTCAGCCTCTTAAATAACAGATCCGTGTTTTTTAGAAAGTATAAAATGTATGTGAATGCAAATTGGTGCATTTTCTCATGTGTGGGAGAAGAAAGAAACAAAGTACCTTTACAATTTATGTGGTCATCTAATCCAGATCTCTCCTCCTTTCAGCCTTACCCAGATTAGCAAGATAAGACCCTATGCATTTTCCCTTGTTCCCCGAAATGTAAGTAGAGAAGAGGCTGCAGAGGTCAAATCTTCTACACTGCCTGTCCCTAGTGCCTCAATTCCCTGGATAATTACTGTCCTTTCAGTCTGGGTAATTTATATGTAGTTGCCTGAAGAAACTTAGTCCCCCACCCCCAAACACCACCCCCCCCACACACACACACACAAAGTTGAGGGGTTCCAAAATTGTAAACGGTTTTCTTGAGCTCATTATGTTCAATCCTTTAGAATAAAGCTATCGAAACCTCTTGAAATTTCATATTATACTAAGCACTTTGAAAAAAGGAGATAGGCATTGAGGAAATACCCTAAATCTTCTGTGACTTTTTTTTTCATGGCATGTATTTTTTTTAAAGTCTGTAAATAGTCTAAGCAAGATGAAGGCACAAAATGAGAACTTTTGCTCTTACACTATTGCAAACATTTTATATTTGCTGAATGAATGGCATTAATCCTGACAAATGGAGTTTCAATAAGAACAAACCCTTTATGTTAAGCGTCTCTCAAAACAAAGTCTGCATATCAGAGTCTAAAAGGCTTCCTCTTAAGATTATGCCCCACACATGATATCCTTCTCCATGAAAGTTATTATTTCCATCTTCTTAAATGCCTGATCCCGTGCTGGAGAGCTTAAGAGCATCTGACCATCTGAAGGCATTATAGTTAAGAGTCGTCAAAATATGACATGGGGACTCTTAGTCCTACCAAAGAGAGATCCAGTCTAGATTATCCAGTGCATAATCTTGGGTGAGATAAAAGAATTCTTCTTTCAAATGTGACTATAGTCTGTTTCTGTAAAACCTACACTTGGTCCATAAATAAGCCTAAAGGGCATTATAAATGTGTCAGGAGCTCAGGGTGATTGATCTGTGTTGGATAGATCATGAAAATAGACAGAAGGCACAAGGGTTGCTTCCCTGTGGAAATCGTGGTGGTAAATTGCCATATGTGTCCCCGTTAGGAGCCTAGCTGATCTGATTGTGGATGTAACAACTTTACAGACTGGACTTTTGGTCTCTTGAGATCTTCAGTGTCTTTCTATGAAATCTAAATAAAATAGCACCTTGATCTTCAGCCTCAAGCACAGACTTTGGCAGGGGATCAGGACTGTTGCCAGCAAGCTCTCCCGGTGCTAAATTCTAAATACGTCTTTCCCAGGGTTGTTGTCATTCAGAAATCTGGCTAGAAGTGGATGTGTGTTAACCTGAGAGGTAAGGAAGGAATGCTGGTGTTATTATCTTCCATGCCACAAAGGTTGAGCTGATAAATTTAAACTTAAAAGGTAAAAGTCCCAAGCACATTTTCTTGTAAAACTATTGCAGCAAAGTCCGTGAGAGCAGACCGATAAAGTGTGAAAAGCAGTAACTTTAACTTCCCTCTGACTATGCCAGTTGGAACCAATGGCTCTCCTGCTTGGGGAGCTTGGGGAAGCTTTTGAAATAAACAAAGGCAAATGATTAAGTAAAGCAAGTAATAGCACTGTTTTTTAAACCATTCAGCCCATCCTGTGTATGCCATTAGGTTCAAGATCCAGACCAGACCTAAGCGAAATAGCTGTGCAAAGATACTCCGCATAACTCTTCTACCTGTCATTCATTTATTCAACAAACATTTATTCAACATCCACTATGTGCCATACACTGCTAAATGCCAGGTAATGCTAAAGCAGACAAGGTACTGCTTTCATGGAACATTCTGTCTCTGTAGAAGTGATGAACATTAAATATAAATATATATGTAACTGTAACGTCTCTTAAATTTAGTGTCTGGCAATGAGAGACCAGTTCACTTCGCCATTTTGCTTCTGAATCCCATAGAATCATAAGCCCCATAAATCAAAGTAAATTTTATAAATCCAAATGTTTTATAGCGTTTATAGCATATATCTGTAGTCATAAATATCTCATTAAAAAATAGCAAGCCTAGGGGTGCCTGTGTGGCTCAGTCAGTTAAGCCTCCAACCCTTGATCTCAGCTCAGGTCTTGATCTCAGGGTCGTGAGTTCAAGCCCAGTACTGTGTTCCACGCTGGGCATGGAGCCTACATTAAAACATACTAAAATAATAGCAAGCCTAGTTACTACTTATGTAAGGCATTGAACCTAATACTAGGAATTTATTTAGTATCTAGTGTTGAATGACCGTTTGGGCTCTACCAGTTGCCACAACTAGTTGGTCATGTTTTGTTTTGGTTTTTTTCCCTTCTCCTTCTCCAAATGTTTCTTTAAATAGTGCTGAGAATCCATTTTTCCAGCAGCCCTCTTTTATAATGGAGAAGGGTGGTGTAGGGTTTTCTCTGTCATTGGCATTACATTTTACTAATCTGACCAGGACTTCTTAGCTACAGCAACTGCACAAAAAAGTAAGGTCTTTTGCAAGTGTGGGGCACTCACAGATGACTTCAAATATTGTCTTGCATTGGCCTTAGGATGGCCTGTTAGTTCAAGCCCAAAAAATAAACACCTATTAATCAGCTAATGGCAACATGGGTGGACCAGCTCTCGGACTGCAGGGACCTCCATCTAACCTCCTTCAATAGCTTATGTCACCCAGGATGAGGCAGTTTACGACCAGGAATGCCCCTAAAGACCGTCACAAGCTTAACTAAATGTTTAAAATAACCTCTGTAACTCCTCTCCACACTGACAGATTGCTTTCAGCTCAATGGAATCAAACCACAGCCCCGGCCCCGGTGGCCTTCGTGGGGCCAACTGAGAGGCCACAGAATCTGCAAAGTAAAACTACGGGTTTGGTGTAGTTCTGCCTTGTCTTGCTTTTAATCAAAAAAATAAATAAAAAACCAGAAGGGAACTCACTCCTGGAAGTCCTTATCTTCATAAAATTTCACCGAGGACTCCTGTTAAGTAGAATGAGGTTGTGGGGTAAGTCACTAAGGAAACTGTGAGCCTCTCGCCTAGTGCTGGCAGACTTCTCAAAGAATACAAACTGGAGGAACCCCGCAGAGCAAGGCTGTGACTGTTTACATACACAGACTTTGTCCCAACGACTCTGGAAAGTTGAGCCCTCTGGATAGTTTTACGGTATTTTTTTGAATGGCAGTCTTTTCTCTGCATGCAGTGGAAATGTGGGTAGAAGGGGGGAAAGATTTGTTTTAATGTATACTTTCCTTTAATGTGTTTACCCCCAAATAAGTGAGCTGTAGTAGATCCTCTGGCCCCGTGAAAGTAAATATTTAGCTCAGAAATTCCACACAGAAACATAGCCCAGGGTATTTGGGTTTCACGAAGGAGGATCCTCCTGGGGCAAAGGGCTGGTGTGCCTGCAACGTGGTGGGATCAGTAGGAAGAGGCGCGCTCTCTGCTCGCGCCTACCATCCCCTCAGAACGCCTCAGTCAGCTAGACTGTGCCCCTCCGGCCCTCAGCAGCCCCGCTCCCACCCAACTTCTCCAGCTCTGTCTTCTGCCATGCCCATGGTCTCTGTTTTTCCTGACCTTCTCTGCGCTGCTTCAGAAGCCTTCATGCTTGTTCTCATCGCTCTGTCTGCATGTGCCTGTCCCTCTACTGGAAGCATCTTCCCTTGCTCAGTGAACCTTGATGTCAAGACTTACCCCAAAGGTGGCCGCGTCTGCTCCAGGCCTTCCCTGACCTTCTCTGGGCTACCACAGGGCCTTCTGCCCTGTTCTCTTACAACCTTGGTCTCCTCCTTACACTACCTTTTAACCCGCTTGTCTCCCCGACTGCTGAGAGCACCTGGAAGACAGGGACAGTGTTCTTGTCATCGTGGCATCCTGGGAACGTAGCAGCCTTTTCAGGAAGGCAGCAGGTGATATGGTCTCTGTTGTGCAGTGAGGACAAAAGGGAGGCTAGCATTGCACGGGGACTGGAGCACAGGACAGGGAGCCGGTAGGGCTGGGTCTGCAGGTGCTTGGAGGTGTTCATCTGTGGTCTTAAGATAGAACCAGAGTTCACCAAAGTGTGACCTGTCCTTTGAATCCAGCCCTGCAGTTTTCCACTCTCACATGATCCTTCACCTGTTACTTTAAAAAAAAAAAAAAAACAAAAAAAAAAACTGCCCTTCATCTAATTCTTTCTGACAATTATCCAATAAAGCAGCTTCTCAACCACAAGAAAACAAAGGGATTGGTTACCTTTAGAAACTGGTGCTTGCTGCTGAGCTTTCTGAAGACCCATCCTCTGTGGTCCCCATCTGCTCTAAGGGCCAGCCTTGGGATCCCAAAGTCTTCTTGTGTTACTTTTGTCAGGACAATCTCAAACAGCAATCATCAGTTGTTTCCTGAGTGAGAAGTTTCCTTTATCATCTCTCCAGGGTCTTTAAATATTAGTTTTAGATGCTGAAGGTGGTTCAGTCGTGTTCTCGTTTTTTAGATAATAAAACCATTTGTTACAAAGATGAACTCTTAAATAGAGTCTTCACAGTGCTCTTGGTCTAACGGGAAGGAGTTTGGGATAAGTACAATGAAGTCTCAAGACACTGCCCTGAAATTGGTATGTGCAGCCCCCCCTTTGTCATGTAACCCAGGGCCTAAATATGGAAACAAGCACAGCAGTGTCTTGGTCACGGAGAACGGGAACCTATATTTAAATAAAACTTAAATCACTGACATCATCCAGGTTTTCTGTCCGGTCTCTTTTGAAGTTAGTTTCTCCTGGTCACATGATGCTGATCAGCTTTTCTTTTTAAAGGCAGGAATGACTGTGAAGTGACCTTTCCTGCCTTCTGGCTCAGAGTCTGGGTAAAGTACTTCCCAGCCCTGCCTTGATGAGTTGGCTATCCAGTTTTCTTCTTGTTAGTGGGTTTATTTCCAGACCTCCAGACCTAAGTCTACCCATTCATGGATTGGGGAGGAGGAAACAAGGGTTGGAGAAGTTTCTTTATTAGATTCTACTCTTGGGTAGAATTTTTCTGTAATGGGGCAATAATGAACGTACACAAATCGAAGTGTTGTGAGGCTTATTTTTTATTCTCAAATCCACCTTGACTCCAGGATGCAAATGCTATGAGGCCTGCTTTCTAGATAGACAAGTAAGACACAGGAAGTTAAAAAAAACGGGAGGTATGTGAAGATCTTCCAGCCTCCACATTTTATAGAAGAGGAGGGACTTCTTCCTCATGGAAGAGTCCTGAAGGAAAGGGTTTGTATTGAAACTAGACACTAAAAAAGTACTGAGGGGGGAGTCCCAAGCACAGGACCGCGTGAGGTCGCTGTTCAGAGAGGGAGCGCAACGTGGGACAGACCTGGGTTGGTGCGTTGGCCACCTTGGAGCTTTATCTCCTTGTGTGATAAGGTACTTTGCCTCTCCGCATCGGGTTTAATACTTCCGACCTCCTGGGTTCATTGTAGGTATTAAATGAGCCGATGTGTAGGAAGTGGCTGGCACAGTGTTAGGCACAGGAAAGCACTTGGTGTTAACGCTCTTCGTTGTCACCAGGCTCAGTTGAGCAGAGCTCTGTAATCGTTTTCTCAACATTAAAAAATAAGCACTCATACGAGCTACTCACAGAGCTTTTGTTTTAAATGAGACGAGTAGTGGGCACATAGTGATGGCCCAGGAGCTGCTGTTAGGATTATGGTTCTGGTGATTCTAACTAGGATTATCCAGTGGTATTATTTTACTCAAGGAAATAATAGTCAAATCGTCTGTATCTCCTACCACTTACAAAGTTTGGGACCATTACCAATATGTCAGTCAAACATTCTTTGAATCTAGGGGACTTGAGTCAGAAATGGGGGTTAACGACGAGGCATTACATTTACGAGGATGTTTTACTCTAGTTGTATTCAAAAGGGGATAAAACAGAACAACAGAACAATACTAACGAAGCCCAGACCTGGAGAATGACTCAAAACCCAAAGAATGACAGATAAGCTATTTTCCACCGTGCAGACCCCCAACACAACCCTAGCCTACCCAGGAGGGCCTGCCAGCCCTCTCTAGCATTAAGGTCTGTTTCCAAGTGACTCCCACCTGCCCTCCCCTCCCATGGGTCTGCCTGCTCACGGCTGTCTGTCCCCCTCACTGCCCTTCATCTGGAGCTGGCCCCGAGGCCTTTTCACTCTGCGTTTTCCTCCTCACTCAAACTTTCCTGGCGCAGAGCCTCATTTTAGGGATCCATGAACTAAACGATGCCTTTAAACACAAAATCAGGTAGGATCCTTATGGGCTTACATTTAAGTTGTTGTAACTATCCAATTGACCTTCGAGGTTCAGTTTAACAATAAAATGAGAGTATTTGCTATCTTCTTACCCTGAGCCCAACTTTCTGTTTCTATTTCGGGGTTTTACCGTCCAGGCCTCTTTGGTGCAGAGGCCCAGCATAAATAAGTGAAAAGCCTCACCCCAACATAGAGCCATCAGACTCTCCCTTTCTTAAAGGAGTGCTATTGAAAAGGACACGTAAAGCTCATTCTGTAGAGTTTCTGTGTTGTTGCAGAGTAAAGCCGTGAGGGGTACACACGGGACCCCTCTTGCTGAACTTGGGAACAATACGGGCACCACAGGGATGATATTTGCAGTTCACCGAGTGCACTTGTGTCATACACAAATACAGTTCACTTTAATAGTTTGATATCTTTTCACTCATCTTAAACACCTTGAGGTATTTGGAAAGGGAGGAAGAAGTAAAACAGATGAGCCGGCTGAGATATGGCCAGGAGTGGTAGTACTTCACTGTGATTGACATTTTTACAACCTTATCTTCTAGATAAAAGCTACTGTAAACAAAAGCCTCCCTAAATTGATTGTATTTAAGGACTTGAGAGCCACCTGCGTGCTGCAATTGGCTCCTGGATATTTAGTTTTTCTCCTCAGCAGCCAATTCCTGCCCACCTCCCCTTCAGGACCACAAGCACCAGAGTGTCCCTTCCAGGGAGTGGTACTTGCGCTTCCCACCAGATTTTAAACCACAGCATCGTCTCCCCCATAACAAGCTGGAAAAACCTAGATTCCAAACAGCGGAGCCTCTGGGACTGGCTCTTCAGAGTGTGCAATTGGGCATACTTCTAAGGCTCATCTTCTTCTCCCCTTTAAAAATGACTTCCCTTCCCTATATGGCCGAGGAGTTACCAGCAAAGGATCCCCCCCCCCCCCCACCACCAAACGCATGTTATCACTCCCAGCATCTCCTGGGGCTGGGGCTCTTGGTGTTTTCATCCGTGCATTCCTGTATCTGCTCAGCCAGTAAGACTCCTGTGGGCTGCTGATGCACATGCTGCCCTTGTGGGGCTTATATATTCTGGAAGTCTTTGATACCTGCAAGGACAGATTATCCATATTTTTCTTTTTCAAAGAACCATGTTTTAATTGTTTTCTATTACCTGGCCATTTTTTTTGCTAATGACCTAGATGGTTCCAACTTCTAATTCCCCCACCCCAGCCCCCTCCAGCATTTACCTTCGTGGATCTGTAAAAATTGGGAGGTTTGCTTTTGAGGATTGTGTTGGTTAGCTGACAAGCTTTTTCTTATAGTGAGGTATTTATTGTGAGAGAAAATGTTAACTATCCATTTAGAGCAAGTTGGGATTTGACATACCTGAAGCATTGTGTCACATTTGGTTAATGATAGATTTATAGGGCAACATGTATCAGCCTTAATCCTTTAGTTATTTGACTTTGCCAAGGATGAAAATTCCAATAATTTTTTTTTAAGCAGACTTTTATATATCCAGAATGCATAAATCTCTTGGTGCCTTGAGATAAATGTCTGCCTGAACTCTGGGTTACCCCGTAATCTTTTGAGACCTGAGCCAAGGAAAGAGACATCCCATTCCCCCTCTACCTAATAAAGACTATGTGACAAAACCTACTTGGAGTAGACAATATTTATATAAGAAAACCTTTTCTAACACATTTCTAAATTGTAGTATTCAGAAGTTAGAAATGCAAAGTTCAGAAATAACCTCAAAATTTATTAGAGCAAGTCTATGGTAGACTTAACTGGTGAACATAGAAATGGACTATTTGTGCTGTCAGCCCAGGCTTTACCAGTATGATGATCACTACCCATTATTATGGTCGTCATATCAATTATAAAATCTCTGGCCTCAAACACTAAATCAGCCGAAATGATGGGTTTGCCTTTGGCATGTTTCCCTGGGGAAATAACTGAGAAAACGTAATAATTCACACAACCAATTTTGTAAAGTACCCCAACTTTTGGAAGAAGGCTGGGGTATAAATTCTAGGTAGGTGGATATAATTTGTACCCAAGGTCCCCCTGAAGTGTGTTCTCTTAACTCATAGTACTTAAATGTTTTCAAAGTAAACATAACCTTGGGTACTTTGTGACTTTTAGGGTTTAGGTATTTGGTATTTCTCTCTTCTTCCCACCCTCAAATGTGCTGTCCACTCCGTATGTCCTCATTTGAAACAGAAACTGGGGCTGTCAGACTTGTTTATCCCCCCAGTTTCGTAATGAAATAGTCTCAATATGCATCTGATCCCACCATTCCTTTACGTGTCTTGGGCCCCTAATCCCACTCTTCTTTCTCCCCTCAAAAGATGAATCTATAATGGAGAAAATTAAAGGGGTCATTATATGAATAAATGCAACTTAGCTGAGAATTCTTCTTGTCTGGGAAGACTTTCAGAATACCATGTCATTGTACTTATTCATTTGCTGTGGACCTTTAAGCATTTTGTGTATTCATTTGATAACTTCTATTTTACACTTAAAGTGTGAATAGATTTTGTTCCTACATTATGAAAATTTGAGTTGTAAGCTATTTAAGGAGAGGAGGGGTCTTTTGTGACTTGTGCTCTGTGCAGGATGGGTTCGCAGGCTTGTGTGTAGTTTTGTGGGGGTTTTTGAGTTGTAAGATATTAAATGCCTTTAAGGGAATATCATTAAGTCCACTGACATCATGCATCACAGGCAACTTACATGGGACGCATGTTTGGTGCTTTTTAAATTTTAAAAATACTCACATGCAAAAGAAACCTTTTCCAGAATCCTTATGCCCAATAATTGTGTCACCACAGAAAATGGGGGCTAAACTCTGCTTAAAATGGTTACCTTCAGAAGACATTTTGGATAAAGATGATGGGATAATTCCTAACTACCGCTTGTTATGTTTTGGGTCCCTTTTATTTTTCTATTTGCAAAGTTCTGCATCAGCATCCATTTTATAGACAAAAGAGCTAAGCAAGGGACAGAACTGGTCATGACCCACATGAGCTTGTCCTATTCTCCTGTGAAGCCACACGCAAGCTTGTGCGTAGATTCTCACGTACGTGTGTGTGTATGTTGATTCTCGATAGGTAAAATGCAGAGGGGCTGACCCAGTCCCAGGAATAAGCATTTCTCCAAGGAAACCGGTATTAAAGACAGAAGATGACAGACAAAAGAGCTTCTGCCATTGGTTTCTATCCCACTCCTCTCCGTTTTCCTCTTGTGAGAGGAGATTCACGAGAGGCTGCAGAGACTGTTAAGTATGGCATCTAAGCATATCCAACACAGGACAAAGTGGAGTGGAAATTAAGCACTTTTCCAGGCAATTTAATGTCGACGTGAAAATGCCAAGTTATATAAACATCAAGGAGAATTTCAGGTGGTTGTGGTTGTGTATTTATATACATTTTAAATTTTCTTCAAAATAATGTATTTTCTGTTTATTTTCTATGTGGCATAAAGACCTGACGTGAATGAGTATTTATATTTTTTCCTTTATTTTCAAAATTCTAGTGAGTCGATGTTCCGAAGAGCTAGAGTTGCATTTTTAATAACAGACCTATGAATTGAGTGAGAGCATTCATAACTAGGGTTCTCTTCCTTTAGTCCTTTCATTTTGCAAACCCAGACCTGCCAAGCAAGAAAGTAAATGAAACAAACGAGTTAATATTTTTATTTCATCTCTAGAAACTGCAGAAAAAGGATATTTGCTTGTATATTAAATTGACCATAGTGCCAGAACCTTATGATTCTATATTACCTGATCACTAATCTATTATTACTGTACCCATATTTACACATCAGCATAAATACACATACTTTGCATATAAACATGTGCAAGCGTATTTCACTTGGACTGAAAAGTTATTTACAACTCTGTCTGGAGATACATACAACAGTGATTAACAAGTGCATAACCAATCTACAACATGCAGATTAAAGCTAAATAAACAGTGGAAGAGTTTATTTTGAAACAATTACAAGATGTTTTATATTTCTCCGCCGTCCTGAACTGTGTGTTTGAGAATGCATCCTTCATAAAAACCACATGGAAGTCTTTTTGATGGAGGAACAATTGACTTCCAACAGCCACATGTCTGCACACATCCTCAGAAGATAGCCCAGAGCCCACACCACAACTCAAAAGGAGAAAGAGAAAAAACTTAAAATATATATATATATATATGTATATATATATTCTGTGCTGCTATTCTTTGGGAGAAGGATTTTTTTTTTTTATTTGCCTGTGAATTAAAAGATTTGGGCTGGAAACCAAGATTTGAATCAATACAGTTTTATTGTTTGAAGACCCTCATGAACAAGAAACTTAACTCATCAGATCGTTCCATCCCTCTTGTTATCTTTCAATTGAAAATTGTTTCTTTTGTGATCCAGATGTACATTGTAGAACCCTAGTGCATCGACAGTCCTTTTTTATGTAATCATGGTGATTCAGCTCATTGAGAAGGGAAGTATTAGGTCAACCTCATGAGTTTCCCTTATTTTATGTAGTAGACAGGCAAATTTTGTAACACATGAATCCCACGACCCTTCCCTTTTACTGAAAGAGATAAGCGTACTGATTTTTAAATGTGATTTTTCTCATAGAGCTGAAAACAAACACAGATAACAATCATAAGCCACATCTTTACACTCAAGGTACTTTAGGAGCAAAAATGGGCCTTTGGGGTTCACTGCGTCAACCCTGCTTAGCAAGTCTGAACCTCCTTTTCTAGGAAAACAAATTTCCACCTGATATGCTCACTTAGACCCATTGCTTCCCTCAGTTTTCCTCATTATTTATTCCAGCTGTTTATTTCCATTTACATGAGCAGGCTGAGGCAGTGTTCTGGATTTACTCCTCTTTCCTCATGTTTAGATTCTGCCCCATAACTCTTGAATCCCCTCACAGCGGGGGAAACCTTTTTCTTCTCTGAACTTTATGCAGTGGTTCAGTAATTCTCATTCCCTAGCTTACTTTACTGATTGTCAATGCTTTAAATATGCTCCCTCAAATGTAATCATTTTAATTTCTTTTACCTGAATCATAAGTTACTTTTCCATATACTTCCTAAACACTGTGACACTTAAATCGAAAGGAGTATCTAGATAAACTTTTTAGTGTGAAACTATTGACTTCATACTTGAAGAATTATTCCTTGTAGACAGGTGAATCTCAACTCCTATACTGAGTTTTTGATGAGTTGCCTGCCTTCCGGGCCCCTGCCTGGCTCTCTTTTCCAGATGTTGGAAATATTTTTCAAAGTTGAATGACTGCTATAAATTGCTGTATAAATACAAGGCATAGTGAGTGACAGTATGGTGTAGTGGTTGCAAGTACAAGCCGGAGAGCCAGACTGCTGGAGTTCAGAGCCTCCCTTTTTGTGCCTCCTGTTTTTCTTCTGTGAAATGGGGACAATCCTAGGTTGCTTGTGAGTATCAAATCTGTACATGTAAAAGGGCTTGCGACACTGCCTGTCGCGTCCTAAGTGTGGTTAAGTGTTACCTCCTTAGCATTGGTTATTGGAATCATTATATCATTTTATATGTGTATTTTTTCTAAGATTTTGTTTTTAAGTAATCTCTACACCCAACATGGGGCTCGAACTTACAACCCCAACATCAAGAGTCGCACACTCTACCAACTGGGCAAGCCGGGCGCTCCTTGATGGGTGTTTTTAGACAAAACCGTTATAGACCTAATGTCTGGTTAAGGGCTTTCTGAAATCAGGAAACCAACCAGGGAGTTAGTTACTGGGGCTAATTTAGCAAAATGGTATCTTAACAGTGTGCTTAGAAACCTCAGACTTCATCTACCTTTCATTTCAGCACTCTCTAAAGAAGCCTAAAGGAAAGGGCTAACAACAGACACTTAATCTTCCTCCCTTTTCCCCATAAGTAAAACCATCCAAGAAATGCCTGCTTTATAAAGAAGAGTGTAGAGGTGTGGCAGGGAAAGGCGGTGTATTTTTTTTTTTTTTTATAGCTAAGAAAGAGTAAGCAAGTCTTTCCTGAATTTAGGGGCCCAGATTTTCTGTCCATAACCTCTGAGTTTCTCACAGAAAAAAATCTTGCACTGAAAGACCTGATTCATAACTTAAATTCTGTCCAACAGCCATATTTCGACATTCTAGGAGACTACCTGAGGATAGCTAAATTCTTCTGGAAAACTGAGAATTTACTTACTGAAGTCCCATTTATAAAACATTCTTAGTGGCAGTCTTTTAAAAATATATTACAGATTGCCCCACTCTTTTTAACAAAACATAACCAGCATCTACTTATCCTGGACTGTCCTCAGCACCTGTGATTGACGAAGCCTATTTCCCCAACACCAAACAGCCTTAGGTTGCCACAGTTAGAGGTTTTTCAGTGTCTCTTCCCTAATTGTCAAGTCACTCACCTTGACAGGCAAGCGTTCTGCCCGTAACCAGCCTCTCACACCCTGTCTCCATCTCCCTCATATTTGCAGCCTCGGAAGCCTGATAACCACACAACACCGAAACCACAGCACTGGGGAAAACATCTAGACTTCTTCATTTTATATATGATTTCTCTACATCCTTGGGTAACCCCCAGTGTCCTAGATCTGCAGCAGGCAGAGGTGTTGGCGTATAGTGCAAGTTAGGAGCCAGGAAGCTCCATTAGGGTAAAAGTACAGAGTTGCTTTGTAACTGATTAGCCTTGAGGAAGAGTTGCTACTTACTGATAATCTCATCCCGTAACTCCTTCTGCTATAGATTCTGGGTTCAGGTGTAACTGGAATAAAAAGCCAATAGGCCTTTCCATACTGCATATGTGAAGAATGGTCTTTGATTACTCAAGTCCAGTGTGTGTGTATTGCTGTGTGTGTATTTCTAGATAGCGAATTAAAGTAACACACATTTGTTACCTCACTTTTTCTGTGATTCAGGAATAGGGGCATAGCTTAGCTGGGTTCTGTTCTTTCCTCTCTCTCACAGGCCACATTCAAGATATTGGCCCAGGGAGTGTGGTCTCATCTGAAGGTTTGACTGAGGAAAGAAACCCTTCCAAACTCACTCGGGTTGTTGGCAGGATTCAGCTCCTTAGGAGCTGTTGCGCACAGGGCTACATTCCTCTCGGACTGTTGGCCACAGGCCACCCTCACTTCCCTGCTGCGTGGGCCTCTCCCAAATGGCAGTTTGCTTCATCAAAGTATACAAGTCGAAAAGGCAAGAGAAAGTATCTGGTAGCAAGATGGAAGTCTGTCTCTTGTAACCTAATCACAGAAGGGACATCCCATCACTTTTGCTATATTCCCTTGTTAGAAGCAAGTCACTAGATCCAGTCAACATTCAGGGGGAGGGGATTACACGAGGGCCTGAATCCCAAGAGGCAGGTATCGTTGAGGTCACCTTATAAGTCGGCTGACCACAGTATCCGTCAGTGTCTTAGCTGCAGCCCAGCATTCCAGGACTACCACTGCTGTGGGCCTTTTCTCACTCCTGTTGTTGCCCAACTTAGTCTGATGCTTCTCTTGTGCGCCTCTTTTCCTATAGGTAGAAACTGCTGTCTGTAGAGTGAGTTCTAAATGGAATCTGATGCCATACCTAGGGGGCCTTTCCTTCTAGCTCATTTTTTTACTGTGAAGATGAACCTTCTGTGCAAGGACAGGTTAGTTACAAATCTGCTAGGTATTTCCACACGTCTTTAATATGCCCTAGAATTACCCATTTCATAAATCCTCCTTTATACGTATATGCTTTTCACCTGTATGTAATATCCACCCATAGAAGTTCTAACCAATTAGAACAGCTTCCCCCCAGTCTTGCCAAATTTGAAAATCCTTAAACAAGTTTTGCTGTCCCCCATGTGATTATAGCTGTGCTTTTAGATCCCATCTACTTAGACAATCCATGATGACTGAAAGCTGTGAACCCTATTTTATCTGCATTTTTAAAATAAGACCTGTTTATTTTTTCTGTCTGAGGATAGCGCTTGGTGCGCATAAGGATCTGCGTATATCATCTCAAGAGGCTCTGGCCCAAATTTGGGAACCTCTGAGTTAGATCTCCCAGGCTGGGGTCAAGAATTCAAATGTCCATGGGGATAGGTACACAGCATTAAGTGAGCCAAGTAGGCAGGACATAAGAAATGTGGCTGCTTCGATTTCTTTCTTGAAACATGAAACCCTCTGCCGTTCTCTTTGGCTTTCCCAAATTTGACAGAAATGGAAGTAGGGAGAAATGGGTCTCTACAATGAAAGTCTGCAGCACCAGCACAATGATAAATGGCACCTGGTATGGAGCCTCGACATCAGGAGTACCAGAGAATGGTGGGGACTGCACCAAACCTGAAACATATGTCTTGTCTAAAGGGGGTAGCTGTTGCTTTAGTTCCAGCTGATTGTTGCCAGATCAACTAATGTCTCAAAAGATGCTGAGTGTGCAGGATTTCATATAAAAAATACTTACGGGCTGACTCCATTTTTTTAAAAAAATTGATGAAAGCTCAGCCTCGATTTAATAGATCCAGTCACAGAAATGTCACTAATGTGTAAGGCAGCTCACTCCGTGTTTTCAAAAGCTACATTGGCAGAAAAATTTTTATTCAAGTTGAATCCATACACAATTCCTGGTAACTTTCAGACGTTGCCCGAAGTCTGCTCGAGAACTACAGCATGAGTCTAATCACTTCTCCCCAGGAGTGGCCTAAAAATCAGAGGCTGGTGAATGAGCATGTTACCACCCTATGTGCTTATTTCTAGGTCACACATACTCTGTGATTCTAACAGTTCTTCAAATATCCTAGCGTTCTCCTCCGGATCAATTCCAGACCAGAGATATTCCTCTTAAAATGTGACACCAGAATCCTGCAAAACACTCTAGGCATGGTCTCACTGGTACAGAAGGCACTTCCTCTCTTTCTCTGGTTAGTCTAATAGGATGTCCCCCTGTATAATAGGTCCATTGCCACCTCGTAGTGAGACAGTCCCAGACCCTGCAACCAGACTGCCTGGGTTCCAAAACCTGTTCTTCCACTTTTTAGCCATAAGACCTTTGGCCAGCTGCTTAATTACTCTGTGCCTCAGTTTCTTCATTTGCAGAATGGGGACATTAATTGCACCTACCTCGTGGAGTTGCCCTGAGAAATAAACGGGTCGATCTGTGCGAAGTGCTTAGAACAGTGTCTGGCACATAGTAAATGCTATGAAAGTGGTAATAGTTAACGTGTAACTGTTCCCATCATCCGTGTGATCTGTGCGTATGCCATCAGCGCACTCATCGTGGTCACTAGTAAAAATGCCAGGCCGTGGCAGTGGCCGAGTCCTGCCAGCGCGCCCACTACCTCTAGGCTGCCCGTGATTCGGCAACCAGCACAAAGCTGTCTGACCCTATTATTAAGTCTGGGTTCCTGTCCTTGAGGGTCGCCGTCACCTGCCGGGCACTGCGCTAAGCCTGGAGAACACGCACATACATAAAACACGGTCTTCGGCCTCTGTAGCATCACAGTCTAGCAGAGAGAATCTCTGGGATACAGATATGCACAAAAACCACACGAGGGTACCCAGCTTCCTTCCACAATCTCCCATTTAATGTCTCTAAATACTCTACAATGAGAGGAAACCAGAGAAACACCTGCCACACACGTTTATAAGGCTGTTGTTACTCAGGAGGAACTTCATCTTTCATACACACCCTCCAGGTCTGTCATGGCTCTTGACTTGCACCTCCCTTTTTCTTTTCTTTTTTTTTTTCAGGAGTTACTTGTTAGTTTTGCAGATTTGGTGGTATTTCATTTGCAAGCAAAAGGACTCACTTGCATTCCAGTCTCTGCTCCACAGGAGTTTTTTAAAATCCATTTGGGTGGAGTCTTTGATCTTATTACTTGATCACTCATAATAGTAACTTTAAAATTACAGTCAACCTTGAAATGTGTTTACAGAATCAATTCAGATATCCCTATACATCCCATTCCTGAGTGTGTCTGGCTCGTAGGGAGGACTGCAAACCCAGTAGCAGACCAACCCTCTGCTTTGCACATTCCCTCAGACGCGGGGACTCCGTTTCCTTTTAAATGCCGTTAACAGTCTCTTTGGTTTTTATTGGTCACAAAGGTTATGTTTGCCTTCCCAGTGATCTTATTCTTGTCTAGTAGTGCCACAATAAATGGGAACAGGCATCATAGAGGTGAAATCGCTCAACCCACGAGCATGTACTTGACCTACATAGAAATTTCCTGGGTCCTGTTTTCTCCCTGGTTTATACCTTTTCAGAAGGAAATGCCAGAGTTGGGTTGCTTGTTTTTTTTTTTGTTTTTTTTTTTTTTGAACTATCAACCAAAACGTTCCCTTCTGTTGGTTCAGATAACCAAGGAATTGATTCTATAAATTTGCTTAATGTGGTCCACCTCTTCATAAACAGATACATTGCTAGAAGATTATCTTGCCAGCCATTTGATAATCTCTGGATCCTGAATTGTCAGAGAAAGCTCAGAAATACACTAAAGTAGGTATCAGGAGCGAGGCCAGATCTTGTTCGATCATGAAATTCCCAAATTTGTCACCCTATGAGTCCCTATTTTTCCTCCAAAGAACACAGAATTGGAAAGCCTTTACCTACCAATTGCCATTTACAAGGACAAGTTGTGTTGCCTTGTTTTTAATCAAGCACATGTTGTTAGAGCTTTTGAGCCACGTGAGAAGGCTAATAGTGCCGGAGTTAATATCCTTCCATCCACAAGCTAAGAAAGAAACAAAGACTTAGATGGTAGAGCCTTACCATGTGTCACTACTCCTGTATACTGAAAATCGTTCAGAGAGCCATGATCCTACCTTCAGGGAGTCCTAGTAGTGAACCACTGCAACGAAAGGTTCACCTTACAGCCTCGCAAAACCTTTTCAAGTTGCAGAGTTCATCTGTTGCCTCACAAGTGAAACAAGTCCATTTTCTTGGGCATTGAGGTGCTCTCCAGCCTGGCTTTCCTGCCTGGAAAATGCCAGTTTTGTAAAGAGTGGTCATGCTTCGTGTCCTTTGGCTTATGATTTAACTGTTCAGGGAAAGTGCTGTCTGTCCCTGCTCGCTCAGTGCTGCGGATACGTGTTTTTGTTTTATTAAATCTTTAAAATACTAAGCTTGTTGTTTATGACCCCCATATATTCTTTTGTTCTTTTCCATGACTGGTTAGATCACCTTTTTTTCCTCCCTTTGTAAAAATATTAGTGCCTTTCTAAAGAACATCGTGGTCTCCTGAATGGCTGCATAACACAACAGAGGAATGTCTTGAGCTTAATGTTAGGTCTGTCGAGGCTGTGACTCGGGGCTGCTTCACGGACAGGAAACTTCGAGGCTTCTCAGACATAGTCCTCAGAATTGCAGATCTTCCTGCCCTTGCCACACTTGTTTTGGCAAATCGGACATCATCTGATACTAATCAGAGTTGTCTGTAAAATAGAGGTACCGAATGGTCTATGTCCCAGTTGCAGACAATTGTTAGTACAAGTTACTGAGAAACCCTCCATTAAATGGAAGCAAGGTCTCACCAGGCTCATCTGCAGGCAGCCCCGAATGCAGGGAAATCTCGAGCCTAGTCCTCCAAGGCCACTTCACTGTACGCAGCTCCTGGGTCCCCCCAGAGCCTTTCCTCAGTAGAAGAGTTGCCATCTCATGATTCTGTCCAAAAAGTTTGAATTGGCCTTGCATACAACTCGGCTACCCTACGGATGTGAATCCCCAAATAAACCATTCCGTGACATCCAACTGAACTTGTTCCCGTGCATACAGTATCTTGCAGCCCATCCTGTACTATTAGTTTTGGCAAGTACACTACAGCATATAATAAATCATGGAAGGAAAAAGCTTTTTGGCCTAACGTGGTTCAGCCTGCCGTAATGTCAGAATACAGAAAGCAGTTCTGTTTTTAGACATCCTTTTACTAACCCAACATTCATAATTTATGATTTCACTGCAAAATTCCTGCAACATGACACCCAAAGTAGTGCTGCCCTTTAATTAAGTACTCTCAGTAGGAAAAACGTGCAACTGATGTGCAAAACATCTCCGTGTGCATGGTGATTGATAGTGATTACATCTTTATGAACCCAGCCTAAAGGTCTCAACTTCCTGATGGGTGAAGTCGTCTATAGGGCTACTTCCTGAGTCTGCTGCTAACCAATTTGGAGATAATTTGGAGGCACAATTGAGAAAGATGGAGGTTTTAGGCCAGCATCTGTCTATACATCTTCACAAGTCCACATGACCTTATCCATCATCTTCATGATAAGAACCTACGACCAAATTTCACTCTTGGAGAGGTTGTATGCACAGATGAAGGGTCGGGGATAAGGTCTCTCTGAGGGATCCCCGTTGCCATGTGGGTTTATTTGTTTGTTTGCTTTTAAAGAGGTGAAAGAATGGATGACAGAAGGGACCTCTGGCCCTGTTAGTGTGTACATGGAATATGCTAGCCAGAAGAGAGCCATGAGCTGTTCTGCTTTTTACATTATTCTTCATTTTTTTGTTTTTCCCCCTTAATTGAAACTAGAGAAGGAGGTAAGATAGGGTTAGGAGAGAAAATCCCAAGTCTGGTGCTCCCCGGCTCATCAGTGGGGAGATTGTGGTGTTCTCTTTCATCACTTAGGTACTCACACCAGCCCGAGTTCAGAACACCTTATTGAAAGGTAATTAGGGTCGTGCATGCATTTGCGATACTTCAGGTTCCTTGAAAGGTCATAAATCTGTCCAAGACCGTAGCAGTACTTCTATTAAATAAGCTCATTGCTGCAAGTTCAGCCCTCCGTCCCAATTGTAGCAACCGAAACAAAAGCTCTGTGCAATAATGTCACTTAATCATCTTAGCAATGCTTCGGAGATGACCTTTCTCTAGAATGACGTTGATACGATGCACATATGTTGCCTTCTCGTGTTTTTTGCAGATTTGGGCCGGGCTTAGTCATCTATTGGTACGGCTTCATCCAGGAGCTGGACTGTAACCGGGAGAGGGGCATCCTGCTCAAAGCCTGTTTCCCCACGGACATTGTCACCTTATGCCACAGCGTCACCTGGCCCTGATGATCCTGGAAGAGAAGCCGGGAGGAAAAGGTGAATCCGGAAGCAATTTGACTTTCCTGCCGTGTAAACTCCTGGCAGCATCTGCCCTGAACTTGAGCTGAACTCTTGCTGCCCGTGGCCACGCCACTACCTCTTCAGACAAACATATCAGCAGTTTCTGTTTTCCTTCATCCATTGCTGATGTGAACAGCCAAGAACTACAGACACAACCCACTCATTATCAGCATTTCTGTCTCTGTCAAACAGTTAGTTTACAGATAGTCATAATCTCTCTTCCTTCCGGATGGTTTCTCCTTGTATACTGAACAAAAGAAGAAATGTGGGGACTGAAAGGTGTGATTTTTCAATTCTCCTCCCAGTTCCCAAATCACCCTCTTTTTTTTTTTTTTTTTTTCTAAGCCTCCATTCATTCATCCTCCCTCCCTCCCTCCCTCCCTCCCTCCCCTGTTCTCATCCTATCCACTCACAGGGACCCAGGGTTGCATCCCCATCACGGAATAATCTAGCACAGTCCTAGCAGAGCGGAGGACGTGGAGGCTGAAACTCGATTTTTGCTCTCACCTGCAAGGCTTCGGTAGACCTCAACGGTAGCTTGTGCTAGTTTTGTCCAGTCTTTACGGTTTCCTGACTTGCTGGCATTAAGCCAAGCTGAAAAAATATACTTGATGAGAATTTCCTCTTTTTATAATACTTATTTGAACACCAAAGACTTTCCCTTTATCTCATGTAAAAAAGTATTGGTTACATTGTGTCTGGAAACCACACTCCTCCTTTGGTCTGGGGGCTCAGGGGAGACCATTGAAGCGTGGTGCCAGTCTGGACAAAGCTTATTTTTAAACACGGCTACTTGTCAGTATGTATGGGTAGTCAGTATTTTTATGAGTATAATTTTTTAAAAGCACATTCTGTGCACTGCTTTGTATCTGCATTTTCTACTATGTAATTACATAACACTCAAATAACTTAGGCATTAGCAGCGTTCAGCTTTGAATGAATTAAGTGTACCAGAAATAAACATGGAGTGATTTTTTTTTTCTTTCAAATAAGCAAAATAAAGGGGATTTTGTATTTGTTCACTTTAATTTATTCACTTTTTATACTGCAAACCAAACTTCAGCCTAAAGGAAAACATCAATAAATTCATTATAAACCTATCTTTTGGGAGGCCAAAAACGTATCTATCCCCCAAAATGTATTTATAAAATGTTTGCCCCCATGTTGAAAATACATAGTATCGGGGCGCCTGGGTGGCTCAGTCGTTAAGCGTCTGTCTTCGGCTCAGGTCGTGATCCCAGGGTCCTGGGATCGAGTCCCACATCGGGCTCCCTGCTCCGCGGGAAGCCTGCTTCTCCCTCTCCCACTCCCCCTGCTTGTGTTCCCTCTCTCGCTGCCTGTCTCTCCATCAAAAAATAAATAAATCTTTAAAAAAAAAAAAAAAGAAAATACATAGTATCTTCTATAATGTCGAAGATGAGTTTGGAAGTATTAACAAAAAGAACTTCTGCAGACACCTTTCAGTTACACACACTGCTTGCTGCTTTCGAAAGACTAAAGCTGCCCTTTGTACCTTGTTCATTTTGTACCTAAAGGAGGTTTGCAAAGGTCAGCCAGCTGCCTTTCCTTTTGAAGGACACAAGCATGTCCGGTCCAGACGCATGGATTTTAACTCAGTCGTGGGTCGCACTGAACAGAAAAGGAGGAAGGAGAGATGGGAAGGAGGGCTCTGGCAGGCGCCTGTTTCAGTGTAGAAGTATCAGGCAGGTTTGGGGAGTGCAAGGGAGTGGTCCGAAACCACTGCTGGTACAGGCAAACACATGCCCACATTTGAACCAAAACTGTTGTTAAACGGTTTTCATGGCATGCTCTAAGCTGCTTTTTCTTCTTTAGGGGAATAAATTACATTTATCTGCACAGATGCTGAAAACCCTGTGAAACCCTTGTCAAGGATTTGTTTTACATTAAACAAATTTATGATGAGGGGGCACAAATAAATGAAAAAATAAAAGAGGTGCTCGCATTTCGGATTCCTCCTCCTCCCCGGTGCCCTAACCTGATGTGTTGTGAGAAGGTGTTGGTGCTCTCTGCAGAGGCACCAGCTCCTCTCTATGAAGGCGGGTTTAACATTTGGCCCTAACAAGTGGGAAAGAAACCAGTGAACTGGACATAGTTTGAATAACTTGTAACTTTATCATAATAAGATTTTGCCCACATAAATCTAATGCGATTATTGGTACTATTGCTCAATTAGAAGAGTGTAGGGGGACAGGAGTCGTGTTCCCAAATGGAAAGCTTAAAATTTCCTTGTTCTTTTTCCTTTTATGGTAGAAATACTTACCTCTGTTCTATCGATAGGTGTTGTTTACTCGTTTGGTTTTGGTTTTGGTTTGTTTTTTTTAGTTTTGATAATAAAAATGGCCGTGGAAAGTGAGACATGACAACGTGGTTTTTTTTGTTCTTGTTATTTTTATTGCTGTCGTCATTAGAACATTAACATTTAAGCCAAATTTTGTTTTATGGAGCATTCTGCAAACTGCACTGATGAATTATGCCAACCCAGAAATCAGGAGTGTGTGTACGACATAAAACTAAATGATGTTCTCTCTGGCATATATGGACTTGCCAAGCATCTGCGGTCACAAAGAGCCCATCTGAAGCATGGCATGGGGTCCACTGAGGGCAAAGCTGATCCAGCACAGATATTTAAGGTGACTTCATAGACTCCTTTCCACCCTCATCCCTACGCAGCACCACTCCCACCCCCCCACCCCGTCCCAAAAAGAAGTGTTTTGTTTTTTTTTCCATCTGCCTTCTAGGGAGGTGTATGTCAACTCTTCTCAATACTCCTAAAATCGCATGTAAAAGGAAAAGCTTAGGGGTCCAAAGCAGAAAGCTGGATCTCCAGGGGAAATAATTTTCTTCTAACTATAGGTGTGTGTACCTGCTCATTATCGGCGAGGCTTGATTCCATCCTGGAAAAGATGATAAATTGTTGGTCTTTGGGGGGTGCCTTAACTCATTCAAGCCTTGAGGGGATCGCTTAGAGCTCTGGATGAGGTCATCCACTAAATGGTCCCTGGTGGGCCACACACTAATTAGCGCACGGCGGCCAAGTGAACAGTTAATTCACCCGCCTCGCACAGAGCACTCCACCCGTTGTTTCTTTGCCTCTGTGGAACCGAGATACCTTAGTTTTCTGCTCTTTTTAACATGCCCCCCACTAGAGACCCGGTGATGGGACTGACTGAAATTTTTGCTGCTTTCGTGTGTGACTTCACTTCGCCCACCTCTTCTCTGTCCTCCTCCCCTTCACTAGCCTTTCCTGGTGTTCTTGCACTCACGTGGACATGTATTCTGCATTTGCTCACTACTCCCAGACTCAGATTCTCTCTGGTAAACGAACCCAGAACCAACCCGCATCCCATCTAAATCCCGATCCGTGGGTCTTCGGGGTGGGGATGGGCAGGGAGCAAGTACACCTGAAGAATCATAGAAGTTCTCAGATGAGATTTGACAGGTTCTAATGTGGTCTGAGGTTTAGGCCATGAGGAAGTGTTTTGGCGAATGGGGCCAGAAGCACAAGTGAAGTTTACAGCTGCTTTGAGCCTGAGTGGGGGTGGGGTGAGGGTGGGGGGGTGTCTGCTGATTAAAACGACGGGTAAAAGACCTGTCTGATTTCAGTAGAGAAGCCCTGCTCGCATGTTCTTAGGAGAAGCTCGCCGTTTTCCGTGTGATCCGACGGGAGCAAGTTGCCACAGCATAGAACCACTCTGTGGCAGGGATGGGAGGAGAGAATCTCCCAGCTGGGACATGGTCCTTAAGGTAAGGGAACAAAGCTAGCTTAACGGGAGAGGAAACCGAAAGGCAAACAATGGGGAGTTTGCCTGCAATGTCACCATTTATAGAGCAGTGCTTCTCCCCACCTGTCCGCAAAGTCACTCTTCGGCGACGGAAGCATGGCCATGACAAAATGGGGACCGTCTCATTGTAGTGCGCCAGACTAACCTTCCCATATATAGTCAACGTGATCTTTTATTAAGACCATGCCTGGATTCCAAAGATTAAATAAGGAAGATGGATTATGAAATAATAACCAGAACAGTTTGGGCTCCCCTTGTGTTTTTCACTTTCCTGCTATTGTTTGGAATATGGCTGTGAGACAAAGAGCTGCTTAGGTCAAGCACAATAAATTAGAGTTTTCATACAATAGTAATCCACTAAAATGATGTCAAAGCTGGATCAAAGTACTTCCAAAAGACTTTTAAAACTTTTCCACAATACAGGGGGAGGGGGGAATGCTCATTTGATGCCTTAATTCATTTCTGTGAGTATAACAGGGTTAGATCTTGGCGTCATATCTCCTTTCTATAAACTCCCAACTCATTAGTTAAATAAATCCAACTTGTTCTTATTTTTATGTGTAAGGGGATTTAAGTTTTCATCTAGTTAAAGTGGAACCACGAAACGCTTGGAGTCACTTATAAGGAAAAGATACTGATAGTACCTTTTAAAACAGGCATGACATAATATTTAATTGTGGTACTGAAGGTATTTAAGACTAACCCCTTGTGCTTAGAATAAAGTGTGTATCTAGATTTATTTTGCATCTTAATAATCATGGCAACCGATGCATTTAGTTCTTCATTCCTTTTCCCTCCTCACTCGGATTTATCTAGAGCTGTCTCCTATCAAAGGCAAGGATGATGAGAAGTACCCTAGTGATAGCAAAGCTAAGCAAATTCTAGGCCCAACCATATATAAAACAGTGTGGGACTGCTGCAGCAATGTCAGGCTCAGCTAAAGACCCATGGTGCTATGTCAACGTAATTTTTATTTTTTAAAGGGAAGGTCATCTTGAAATGCCGACGTGAAATATAACCAAGTCAATTAAGTAATAACAATTGAAGTTCAGAGTTTAATTGAGGGCCGAACATGAAGCCAATGACCATTATTAACCTAAAGCGGTCATGAATTCCCCTGCAAACTGCCCTGGTTAAAGGTATTTCTAGAATAACCAGCACTTTTTTCTTTAAAAAAAAAAAAAAAAAATGCCTTTGCCATTTTTATGTTCAACACAGATACATTCAGAAATAATTTAGTGTCTATAGTAGACTTTCAGCATTTTAAAATTTTAATTGAAATTTCTTGTATAGTGCAAATCAAAATTTATGTAATCAAAACCACCTCTGCTGGAAACCATAGTTTCGTAAGTAAACTGACAGATAGAAGCACCCTGGTCTCCATTGTTCACTTCTTTCTTTCTGTAGTTATTTTGGGGCAAAATTGCTGACCTAGATTATAAGCTCCATAGAGTATTTCTTTTGTTGGCTGCCTAGCCCCCAATGGCCAGGGGAGTTCCTGGCACAGATCAGGTGCTCAGTGCATGTTGAAGGAACAAAGGAATGACTAGAAACTTATACTAAATATGTTCCCATTCACTCGCATTAAGAAAAATAACTTTTTAAGTTTTAACGGTTTCTCATTTTCTTCAGCTGAAAACTGAGTGTATTGCCTGGAATCAGAAAAGCATCCTATATATTGGTATTAATTAAAGAATTACTTTAGGGCGCCTGGGTGGCTCAGTTGGTTAAGCGACTGCCTTCGGCTCAGGTCATGATCCTGGAGTCCCTGGATCGAGTCCCGCATCGGGCTCCCTGCTTGGCAGGGAGTCTGCTTTGCCCTCTGACTCTATCCCCTCTCGTGTGTTCTCTCTCTCTCAAATAAATAAAATCTTAAAAAAAAAAAAAAAAAAAAAAAAAATTAAAGAATTACTTTAGAAACCCTCAAAATCTCAAAGCAGGTTCATCAACCAGAGTATCTTAGGATGCATACTTAGTTTGAAGGGGAAATCATGTGATCTCATTGCGTTTACCTTCAGGTTAGCCCTAATGCATTGTTTATCCAATATATTTCTAAAGAAACTAGAACATTTAAAAAATCTTTGCTTGCCTTTTAAAAATGAGGCTTAACTCATTACCTTGACATTTCTATGTGAGAAATGGTCTCTACGAAAATCAAGTCAAGGCCTCAAATCAAATGTGTTTTGAACACCAATTTTGGGATATTCAGTGGAATTCTTAGATTAACTGCAAATGGTACCTTGAATTGCTCACTTTTTTAATGCTGAGTTGATGGCAAAGTGCTTCCTGGCCATGGAAGTGGCTGGCTGGATCAGGAGAGGACTTCTTTGGTCATTTGCCAACAGGATCTGACTTCGGAGAGACACTGTCCATGAACTGCTCAGTGGGCGTTTCCCTGTTAGTCATTAAATCAAACACTATCATTTGAAAGTCCTAGGCATTTGGCCTATTTCCTCATATTTTGGAAACTTGTAACACCAAAGAACCGGAACTTCCACGTCTCTTCTTTGCCAGTTTCCCAGGACTTAATTTGTTGGGACCATTTGGTCCATGATCCCTTCCACGAGTATCTGGAGAGAACAGACACCCGTTTCTCTCTGAGATAGTCCTGAGACCGAGTCCTCTCTGGTTCTATGTGATATTTCGGTCTTCTGTTTCTAGCATTTAGGCTATTCAAAACACAAATGTTTACTGAGTCCCTAATGGATATTTAAAAGTGTTTCAGTGCTGTGGGGAATTTTAAAATACGCAATAAAAGGTGGGTTTTTTTTAAGATTTTATTTTGACAGAGACGGCGAGAGAGGGAACACAAGCAGGGGGAGTGGGAGAGGGAGAAGCAGGCTTCCTGCTGAGCAGGGAGCCCGATGTGGGGCTCAATCCCAGGACCCTGGATCTTGACCTGAGCTGAAGGCAGACGCTTAACGACTGAGCCACCCAGGCGCCCCTAAAAGGTGGTTCTTGGAAGAAAGAAAAAAAAAATCATTACGTATCAAAATGAAAACAAAAGGAAAAATTTCAGAAAAGTCCATCACAGTGTAATAGGGAAGAGGCGGCAAACCTTTGAGGCTTTTAAGATACTTTAATTCTAGAATACAGGCAGCAAAGAGTTCACTATTCGGTATGGCGGCTGTGTTTGCTGCTAAGGATTCTGAGACTGAGTTCAGCTCAGCAGGAAATAGGGGTATGATCAGTTATGGGCACTAGTTTTTGAAGTGGGTTGTGATCACATAGATGCCACATATTTCCAATTTCAGCCCTAGGCCACTCATATTTAGTGCAAGTATAAATTCAAAGCATTTGGAAAGGAACTCATAATCTTGTTCATCAGCCTGAGCAATAAAACAAGCAGTAACATTTTCCACGGGGTCTATGACATCAAGTGAACTCTCTGTCCATGGCTAAAGTCTGCTTAGTAATTCATATAAGCTAAATGTGTCCCTAGGAACAGGACTTAAAAACTCAAACAGTGGAAGGCCACAGATAATTTCTTTCAGTAAATGCCTACAAGTTAAATGACATTATTGATGAAAAACATGGAGTCTCTCTATTTTGGGCTCTGCCTAAGGGTCTTGAGATTTGAGGATTATCTTCTAGGAGATGGTCTTACATGCTCCTTAGGTGTTCTGTTGTTGTCAGTAAAACCAGGCTGGGGTTTCAAGGTCAGCTGTGGACTGTGCCTTCCTTCTCTTTCATGATCTTGATATCATCTGGGTATCAATTTCCTACATAGTACAATGCATTTCTGTAAGGTCGTGATTGTATATTTGTAGTATTGGTTTTAATATATGCTCCCCAAAAAAAGTGTTAAATTATTTTCCAGGATAAAGGAGATTGGTATGCTTTACCTGGTAATGCAGTTTTTGTTCATATACTTACTATTAAGCCGTAAATAATTTTCCTAAAGCCTTGTATCAGTTTATTAATTCTAGCAGGTAAAATAATAACTAAATCATTGCACATGGAAAATTAGTGGGTAAAAGTCGAAAAACTATTTTGTTTCTTGCTAATTCGAATAGAAGTATCCGTCCTGGTTTTCAAAGTTACAATTTTTTAAGAAGCGTTTTGCAATAAATGAAAAACAATCCACTATAACAGAATAATCGAAAAAGCAGAGCCATGAAAGAGACGGCAAAGTGGACATGAGTGCTTTGCATGTAAATGTAAAACCCAGTCTTTTGGTAAATTATTTTCCTCCTTTTTGCTCCCCCACTATCCTTGAAAGTGTTTTTGCAATGACAAAGGGGTTACAAACAGCAGCCTGGGGGCGTGGAGTGAGCAAAGAAACTCACGTGAAAACTGAATTGCATTTTCCGGCAGCTCCCTGACCATTTCCTAAGAGGTGTGTGGAAAGTACAATTGAGCCATTAGCAAAGATGAGACCAGTTTGACTCATAGACTCTGAGAATTTTAGAATTGAAGGGACCAGAGGTTTCATTGTGTAGATGAAAAAATTGAAGTCTGCAGAGGTTATGGGACTCCTCCAAGGCCACATAGCTAACTAATTAAGGGCAGGGCCAGAATCTGTACCTCCTAGCTTCCTGTCCGCCGTCCTCTCCACCAAAGGGTTCATTATTCTGGAAGGAATTCCCAGTACCTTAGTTACATTCATGATTTACAAAGTAAAGGATCATGGTGTATTTTTAAATGAACATTCTGAACCTTACTGTTTTTGCTCTGCCCTGATCGCCTAATCTCTATTGTAGAAATCAGCTGGCATTTTGACAGAAATAATTCTCATTGTACTTGCCCTTTAGTCACCTAAAACTCTTATTGTTTGGCGGTGGTTTCTATACATTGCCATTTCGTCTAAGAATGTGCCACTAAGAATGAATCTGGAAACTTTTATTTAAGACTTCTTTTCCCCCTGGCCAATTTACATGTTCATCTGATTTTCCTTCCATTGGGGGGCGAAAAAAAAGTCCACAGATGTTATGTTTACCATCTTCTCTTCTTGTAAGGATAAGATAATACTTAAACCAACAATAATCCATGAACTTTTCTGATCATCACCAAAAATGGTTAGCATAGAATATTCTCGACCTGTACTCCATAACACCTGGTGACTCACACATGCTTTGACAACAGACTAGAATCCCTGCTTATCCACTTACAGATAAGCAAACTCTCTAAAACCCTCAGTTCCTTCATTTGTCACATGGAAATGAAATAATACCTATCACCTAGGACTATTAGGAGGATTAAATAAGATTACTACTTAATGCATCATAAATCATCGCCCTAATAAAACTAGTATCACATATTATAATTCTATTATATATTATGTAATTATTAATATTACTGCCCTAGAAGGATCCATTTAATAAACGATATACACCATTAAAAATGTGCATTTTCTGTGGTAATGCAGAAATCAGTATAACGTGGATAGCTTGGCTTATGACTGCTTTTCTAAAACTCATTTAGAAAAAGCCATTTTTCCAAAATTTAAGAGACTGGCCAAAACAAGACCCTCCTTTGAAAGTGGGCATATGTTTAGTTGACTGTCTTCACAGACAGATGTCTAGTTTAACATTCTTCTGCTCCGGAGGAGGAGCTCAGAGGCCATGAGCCTGGGTTTCTTTTGATAAGGACCGTAGCCTTTGCCATAAATACAACTTGGCCAGCAGAAAGGCCCAGAAAGCAGCCAGGGCTTACCCACCTGACGGACGGCCCCAATCCGCTGTGCACCAGCTAAGCCCTGAAAGGTGTGGAGGTTTGTTACCTAGACAAGGTTTCTTTAAGGGGATCAAGGTAGTCTCGGGGCCACTGTTAATTCAGTGAAAGAAAGCATAAAATGCTATTTGAATTTGATCTTTAAAGAAAAACAAAGCAAGCAAAGCAAAAGGAATCTGGGGAAATTACTAGTGTGTTCCTGGATTCTTCCTCTGATTGATGTTTGTGACACTATTTGGGGCGGCTTTTTAAAAGAGGACTTTTGCCAGCACACCACCTGTAAAAATAAACCTCATTAGATCACAGGCAAGCTGAACAATTTTTAAACAACGGAGCAAATACTGATGCTCCCCTGTCAACAGACCAGTATCCCTGCCTCCCTGTCGGAGGCAGATTCTGGAGCAGACTGTCTTTGGCAACAGGAAAACACTACAACAGTAATGCTGGGCATGGAGAGTGTGGCCCTCACCTGGGAACGTGACAGCATTTTGCAAACAATTAACGAGTCTTTGCAATCCCCTGCCAGCTTGGATAAGTGCTCTTAGGTCAGTAACAGAGGAGTTAACTAATCAACTATGCTTTTGTTAGAAGTTGCTTACCTCTTCATAACAATAAAGAGAACTTGGAAAAATGCTTTTACTGAAAAGCATGATTTCTCTCTCCATTCTATTGGTCAGAAAACTGAAAAACAATTAAAAAAAAAAAAGTACATCTATCCAATCATGAAAATGAAATTGTAATGTCATTTGCCCAGACTAACCGGTGGTCGACACCCTGAGAATGTCTTCTCCTAGTGTGTTAGTCGTATCTGATGGAACACCGGAAGACAGAGACCTCAAACTTGGCGTCAGGAGGCTCCCCAGGACTGCTCCTGCCACACCCCTAGCCTCCACTAAGAACAACTGAACTGAACGGAAAGAGTCGGTGAACATTTGCAAGTTTCATAGAACACTCCTGGCCCCCTTGCTTTCCCATGTGTTACAGAAATTATGAAAGGGAGAATTGAAAAACAAAACTATCTCTTTTTATTCACAAATAGTGAAAGTTCAGAACAAAATAAACAGATCTTAAGAATGACTTTGTAATGGGCCCATTTTAACATGACAGGCTGTGTGATCTAAAGATAATCCAGGGGCACCTGGCTGACTCAGTTGGTTGAGCATCCGCCTCTTGATTTTGGCTCAGGTCATGATCTCAGGGTCATGGGATTGAGCCCTGGGTTGGGCTCTGTGCTCCGTAGGGAATCTGCTTGAGATTCTCTCCCTCTGCTCCTCCCCCCAACCCCCCCCTCCCCACTCGCACACTAGCTCTCTCTCTCTCTCTCTCATATAAATAAAATCTTTAAAAATAATAATGATGATAAATAAAGATAATCCAGATGCTCTCATTAACTGAATTTGAAAATTTCAAATTAATTTGCATTGGACTCAACCTGGTGTCATATCTTATTAAAAATAGGAAGCCTGGGTGGCGCCTGGGTGGCTCAGTCGTTAAGCGTCTGCCTTCGGCTCAGGTCATGATCCCGGGTCCTGGGATCGAGCCCCGCATCGGGCTCCCTGCTCTGCGGGGAGCCTGCTTCTCCCTCTCCCACTCCCCCTGCTTGTGTTCCCTCTCTCGCTGTGTCTCTCTCTGTCAAATAAATAAATAAAATCTTTAAAAAAAAAAAAAAAAATAGGAAGCCTGGAAAACAACAAAACATGAACCTGATTCAATGATCCTGAAATGGCTTGATCTTATATTACCTAAAATTGATCTGAGTTTGTAGCTCACTGAAGTCAAATTACACAGTCATCAAAATAGTCAGTTCATTCCTTCTTATCTAGCATGGAAGCATTTGTTGAGATAGCTAGAGATGGGATGAGGAAGGGCATCTTCCCTGCTATGGAAACCATAACTCCCCATATGCTGAAATTGGAGGCTCACCAGAGATGGCCTGATTGGCCCTTCCCATCTCGAGTAGGAGGTAATGTTGCCACCCTGGGGGGGCGTGGTGGCTGGGGTCCATTCCAGAGAGGCTAACAGGCCCTCAGGATAAAAATTCTTACAAGAAATCATTTGTTCTTGGGGCGCCTGAGTGGCTCAGTAGGTTAAACAGCTGCCTATGGCTCAGGTCATGATTCCAGGGTCCTGGGATCGAGCCCCACGTCAGGCTGTCTGCTCAGTGGAGCCTGCTTCTCCCTCTGCCTCTGCCTGCACTCCCCCTGCTTGTGCGTGCGTGCGCTCGCTTGCTTGCTCTCTCTGTCTCTCTGTCAAATAAAATCTTTTAAATGATCTGTTCTTGGGTGCCTATAGGAGAGAGGTTATGTGGTAAGACAGGATATGTGGCAAACAAAACTGATTGTCTACACGAACATACACATGCACACACACACACTCCTTCATCCTTTCTAACAGTACAATTTTTATCAAGAGCTGGAGGCAGATGCTTTATCGGAGCACCGGTGGACCGGTCCAGGGATGAGCTTGCAACACCACTGGAACCAGTGAGCGGCAAGGAAACACCTATTGTGAAGTTTCAGAGAAATCTTTTCTCCCCTGATGAAAGGAAACCCCCTTTTCTGCCATCCTTTTTCTTTAGATGTAAGGATGGGATGGTGGGAGCTATGGTAGCCATCTTGTGACCATAAGGAAAAGTCAAAGAAAGCACCAGAGCCTGGGTGAAGAAAAGAAGCCACTGAGCCTGGGTCAGCACTGCCAAGTTCTTGTTACAACTGGCACCTCTTAGGTATTCTGTTACTTGTATCCAAAAGCATCCCTAACTGACAAGGGAATTTTTTGATTTCTTAGATAGGGCTCTTGGTGATTTCTTACATGTACTGTCAGAGAAATGTGGTTGAAATATCTAACAAAGTTGCTGATTGCTCAAGACCCACCCAGAAACACTGAGCCCTAAGCAGGATATAACTCTTAAGAGGGCTAGGATGGAAGCTACTTCCCCTCAGAGGGGACAACCCAGCAATTGACCATGTAGCACCCCCAGCAAATACATCATATTGTAGAACTCTCTGAAAAATCTGTCCGGTGTCTCTGCTAGAACTGAAGCCTCCAGGGACATCATCGTTAAAATGAGAACTGTGGATAGAAACTCTTCGCCACACACACTTATTTTTCCCACCTCCCCCTCCACTCCCCGCCCTGACAAAACAACACCATTTTTACTGAACGATTCAAATGAATACATGAGCTGAATTTCCCTAGCTTTGCCAGCACATCGAAACCGTTACAATGACAAGGACCGTGTCTAGTGTGCTGGGCACTTAATACGCACCTCATACAGGTATGATTACCTACAAAAGAGAAAATAGAGCCTAATCATGGAGCCCAGCAGCACTGGCTTCCGATCATAGAAGCAACTGTGACAAGCTGTCTGGGTCAGCAGGTTACCTGGGCTCCCCATGCTCCACTTGCCTCATCTGTAACGGTTCTTCCTGCATATTGAGTTGCAAAGATCAAAGCCTGTCATATACTGAGTGCTTCTACCGGGACCTGGCACCCAGTACACTCAATAAACGTTAACTATCACTATTGCCCCTTTTCCAAATGGAGTCATTGAGGCTCACAGAGGTTAAATAATTTGTCCAGGGTTTCCCAGCCAGTCAAATAATAGAACTGTCTCAAAAGGTCTAAATAATGTGATTTTAATTTATCTGTTATGCTATTTTAGAATATGTGTTAAATATGACTGGTATTCACCAATATTAGATACTCCTTAACTGCTTGAATGGACAGCAGAGGACGCTTTCCAGACTCCCTAGTGATTACACAGGGCCATGCTACCGACTCTGGCTGAGGAAAGGTGAGAGGGTGAGCTCTCTGTCAGGGAGGCAGTGAAAAGCCCTGCAGGATTCTCCATTTTTTCTCTTGTCCTGCTGTACAAGCCAATCAAAATTCTAGAGATTGAGTCTCCACCATCGGGGGCTCTGAGACCCTAAGTAGAACAACGCACACACCACCACCACTACCACCCAGAGTCAGAAATAAACGCTCATGCTCAGTCACTGAGATTTGGGGGTTGTAACCATAGCATCAGCCTAGTCTATCTCAACAAACAGCAAAATTTCCAAATACTGTATAAAAAGAGTATTGATTCCAGGGGCTCATCAGGGATCACTCTTGGTAATTTTGGCAGGGGAATCATCTGACATTAAAACAGTGTTATAATGAACCATAAGAAAAGTTCATGGACATTGTTCTATAGCTTAATTTTCTATTACAAGTAATAATCATGCTGCAAACCTACAGGACAAAGGTAATTATGAATTTTATAAGTAACTTAGCTCATAATTATAGTATTCTAGAAAGCCTTAATATTGTTGCTTCACATTTTCTTCAGGATATCAGAAAAATCTATTGTGAAAATGCACGGTCTTTTGGGTTTTCGAAAGACTGTTAACCCTGCATGTAAGCAATCTTCAAGCAAGAATGAACATAAATTGTTTTTATTTTCCCCAGACCTCAAACATAAAAATTTTGAATCTTAAGAATAGATTAATCTTCTAAAGACATGGTAAAGAAAATGAAAGCATAAGCCACAGACTAGAATAAAATATTTGCTAGTCCTATCTGACAAGAACTCCTATCTCTAATATTTTATAACTCTCAGAACTCAATACTAGGAAAATGACTCCATAAAAAAATTGGGAAGAGATTTGAGCAGTCCTTTCACCAATGAAGAGATACCCAATAAGCATGTGAAAGGATGTTCAACACTCATCATTAGGAAAGTACAATTGAAAATCACATGAGCTACCACTACACACCTATCAGAATAGCTCAAATAAAAAACTGACACGACCAAATATTGAGGGAGATTGTGGAGGAACTGAAACTCTTCCACAGCGCTGCTGGAAATGCAAAACGGCATAGCCCCTTGGTTGAACAATTTGGCAATCTCTTGTAAAATTAAATGCACACCATATAACCCAGCAATTCCACTCCTAGACATTTACCCAAGAGAAATGAAGACTAGTGTTTTCACAGAAACCTCTTTATGATCAATCATAGCAGTTATTCATAATTGCCAAAAGCTAGCAATAAACTAAATTTCATCAACTTAGAATGGACAGGGCCACCTGGGTGGCTCAGTCGGTTAAGCATCTGCCTTCAGCTCAGGTCATGATCCCAGGGTCCTGGGATCGAGCCTCACGTTGGGCTCCCTGCTCAAGGGGAGTCTGCTTCTCCCTCTCTCTCTGCCTGCTCCCCCTACTTGGGCTCACACTCTGTCACATAAAATCTTTAAAAAAATTTTTTTCTAAATAATTTCAAATGAGTTCTTCAAATGTTGGTAATGTGCTGAAATTTGGTAAGTTAAACTTCTACCTGATTCAATTTATTATCTATAAAATATTATGTATCTTATCTATACTAACTCTACTTGAAGTATGTATACATTTTTTAAAGTCAAAATTTAGAAGAGTAAATCACATTCAAACAAAAAGAAGCAAAAATACCTCTTCAGAGCTCTGGACAAAATATTCAGTACATCTCAACAAATATTTAGGGGTATATATTGTCTCAGAATTTGTAAAAGGCAGCTATGCAAATTTTAAAGAGCCCTCATACCCATATTGGATCCCCAAATCATTGTTACTTTAAAGTATGTTAAAAATGACTTAATGATTTTCTATCTTAGAATAATAACTGGTATGTAATAAACATCTAGTGTTAGTTATTTTATTAAATTTCTTCCGCTCACCATTATGATGCAAGGGTAATAATCTCTGTTGTAGTTGCCTTTGTTTGTTGCTTACCCAATAATCATTCACCACCACCACCACCATGCCTCCTTTTTGTTCAGGTGTCCACTGTCCGCTAGATGGCTATATACTTCCTCAGGAGAAGAGAACCCCAGTCCCAGCCCAAAGAGGCATGTCATGATTACTCTAAGCCATTCATGGCACAACCACGCTCCCTGCTCTCTTACGAGTGACCGGTGTAGGCCTGGACACAGGATGCAATGGAACCAAAGACAATGGAGAGAAAGACTACTGAAGGGTTTGTGGCAAAGTGTTTGGATTTCCTTGCTGATCAAAAATCACAAAATAAGGGCACCTGGGTGGCTCAGTCTTTGGGCATCTGCCTTCGGCTCAGGTCTTGATCCCGGGGTCCTGGGATCGAGCCCCGCATCGGGCTGCCTGCTCTGTGGGAAGCCTGCTTCTCCCTCTCCCACTCCGTCTGCTTGTGTTCCCTCTCTCACTGTCTCTCTCTGTCAAATAAATAAAATCTTTAAAAAAAAAAAATCACAAAAGAAGAAAGAGCCCTTTTTCTAATGGTGCTATCTGGTTGAGATGCACGACCAGTTGCAGCCATCCGGCCACCAGGAGCGGTGCTGGACTGCAGACAGGCCAACGCTGAGCCTGATGAGGGAGAATCGGGAAAAGCCTGGCTCTGGTGACATCACTGAATTCCTGAATCAATCTTAGAACCGCCCCACCTCCACACCTCCTGTTATCCCAGCTAACAAATTTTCTTCATTCCTTAAGCCAATTGAGTCAGACTTTTCTGTTACTTGAAGCCAAAAATGTTATGATTGATACATCTATTTACAGCAAATACACTATTTTCCATTGCAAGAGGAGGGGAAAGCTAAGATCACAGAAAAGGAAGCATGGTATCCCACATCTACTTTTTAGAACTTGAGCATATAGAATATTTATTTTAGTGATTAAAATTGGATAAAATGTGCCTAGTGGCACAGTCGGTTAAGCATCTGACTCTTGGTTTCAGCTCTGGTCATAATCTCAGGGTTGTGAGATGGAGCCTGGAGTCAGGTGGGTGTGGAGCCCACTTTAGATTCTCTGTCACGCTCCCTCTCCCTGCCCCTCCCCACCCCCCAGCTCGCATGCTCACTCTCGCCCTCTCTCTCTTCCAAAAAAAAGAAAAGAAAAAAACGGGTAAAATACTAATCTTAAATGTTTATAAAAGAGGAAACTGGATATGGTGTATATAGGAACTCTGCTATCTTCACAACTTTTCTGTAAGTCTAAAACTATTAGTGAAAAGTTTGCTTGAAAAATGGGAATAAAGGGGCACCTGGGTGGCTCAGTCAGTTGAACATCTGCCTTCAGCTCAGGTCATGATCTCGGGGTCCTGGGATTGAGTCCCGCATCAGGCTCCCTGCTCAACAGGGGAGTCTGCTTCTCCCTCTTCCTCTGCCCCTCCCCGCTGCATGTGCGCGCATGCGCTCTCTCGCTCGCTCTCTTGCTCTCGCTCAAATAAAATCTTTTTAAAAATAGGAATAAAAATAGCAGTAGATAAAGAAAAGGGGCTTTAAAAATGTGAGATTAATTTGCATAGTAATACTTCAAATATGAGCAACTTTGAGTGAAAAATCTCTTCATTTACATAGTCCTTTCCGTACATCTTCCTACAAAGCTAAGGCACTTCCTAAAAATGTACAGGAGAACAGGAATTGCTGTGTCCATTTAACAGATAGAAAACAGCCATACTAGAGCAGTAAGGTGACCTGCAGGAGGCCACATGCTGATTAGAGACCAAGCCAAGAACAGGCCTGCTCCCATGAAGGCAGTTTGCTTTTTCTTCTCTTGGTCCACTTGGCGTGGCTTGACTCAACTGACTTGGTGCGACTTGACTCTTTGACACAAACTTCTGGGAGAAGAAAATACTCAATGTGGTGGAAACTATTCAGGCAATGGTTACAGAGTAATAATTCAAATGCTATGTGGTGAAGAATCTAATTTTTCTCTGTTTTTAAAGACCATAACTAGAAAATCAATGCATTGAGCAAATGACTGTTGCTATCCCAAACATCCCCAAGGACCTTGACTTTCACCAAACCTTAGCAACTTACAGTACACTACAATGCAATAAAAAGAAAATGCCCCTTATACTTCCCTATTTCTTAAGTAAAGCTAACCCTATTTATTAGAACACATTTATAAACAATGGACGAAACTATTGTATAGATGTTTCTTTTGACTAATCTCTTAATACAAAATATTCTTATTCTGAAAGCCATTCGTTTAAATGTCTCTACATTAATTTTAAGTATAGTAAAGTATGAGCTAAATATTATCCAGTGAGGGTATATCCGAGTCACTGATAAGCAGGATGAAAACTTTGCATAGTGTCATCTGGAAAGGAAAGTCTCTTTTGACTTAAAAAAAGGTGGGGGGGCAGAGGTTATTGTATCCATCAGGAGGATGTGAAGGAAAACTAACTCTAGAATATGAATAACTTCAACAAAAACTAGTAGATTATACCAGAGACCAGAGAGGGCTGTCTGTGCATTTCAAGGAGAAACAGCAGCTGCTGACTTGTTCTCTCCCCCCACAAAGTCTATTGATGGAAGATTGATCAGTGACAGTGAGCAGAGCTTTGCTATTGACCCACTTCATGGTCCATGATCCGGCCAGTGGACTCAAGAGTGAGAGGCATTCATTCCAGAGGATATACAGGAAAAGTATATTGGAGCCTCTTTATTTTTTAACCTCAAAAAACCCCTTAATTTTACTAATATTTAATATACTTTACTAATACCGTCTAATATTTTACCATACATATGAATGAATTGTAAATGCACATACTTTAAGAGCCTATGCACAATTTTTTCCCCTGACAGCAGGATATGGTCAATACCAGCAGGGATCTATAGGTAGCATCTATGAGTGTCCACAATCATTTAATACAAATTACACACTGATTTTGACAGGTCTCTCCAAATCTATTGATCTGTTATGTCTTAAGTACTTCCAAGGGACATTCTCACTTTTCAGATGTTTGGTCTCAATTTGTCAGCAACATACGATTATAGCACAGACACCATAATCACAGAGCATTCAGTTGTTGAAGTCGGATATGCCCTTTTGTAAATGCTTAGGCATGGTATTTGGAAAATTAGTATACTAGACCACAGAAGGATTTGGTTTTTTTTTTTTTTTTAAAGCAGCCAACTGACTTTATAATTGTGAAATTCCCTCCTTTTACATTTCTCCAATTGCAGTGGTCATTTTCCTATCCACGGGTCAGTAGCGGCATGGTGGCACATAGGAAAATGAGACCGAAAATAAATAAGTAAATCAATAAATGAGCATATCAATTTTCAATAGTGATAAGTGCTGTGGGGGAAAAAAAATAGGGAGATGTGACAGATAGCAATGTGGTTGGGAGAGCAGGCACATTAGCTTAGATTATGTGTCCGCAGAAGGTGACCTACAGCAAAGAACTAAATGAGACGAAGGAGCTATTTCTGCAAAACTCAGGCAGAGGGCAAAGGCCCTGAGACAAGAACAGTCTGCCCTGTTTCAAAATGACAGGTAGGCCTGTGGCCGGATAGAGTGAGCACAGAGGGACAGGGAGGAAACAGAGCTAGGGGCAAGACCGTGTGGCAAGGTGTTGAGATTTCACTGAGCACAGCTGAAAGCCCTGGAAGATACTAAGCAGAAAAGTGGCATGAACTGATTTAAATGGTTAAAAGATTACTTTAGCTGCTAGGAGGCAAAGAGGTTTTAGGGGAAAAGAGAAGAAGCCAAGATCAGGCAAGAAGCAGCATTATTCACAATATTAAAAGGTTGAAGTAACCCAAGTGTCCATTAATGGACGACTGGACGAGCAAAATGGGGTATATACATACAGTGGGATATTATTCTGTCTCCTAAAGGAAGGAAATTCTGACACCTGCTACAACCTAGATGAAACTCGAGGACCCCTTACACTTACACTTTCCACTTGCACGAAGTACCTAGAGTAGTCACATTCACAGAGACCAAGAGTAGAATGATTCTGCCAGAAGCTATGGGAGGGGAGAGTAGGGACTTACTTAACGGGTACAGAGCTTCAGTTTATGAAGATGGAAAAGTTCTGGAGATGGATGGTGGTGATGGTTGTATAACAATGGGAATGTGCTTAGTGCCACTGAACTGTGCACTTAAAAATGGTTGAAATGGTCAATTTGGGGTATAATAACCACAATAAAAAAAAATTAGTTTAAAAAAAATAAAAGACCAGGCAAAGAATGATGGTAGCTTAGGCCAGAATTGTAGACGTGGGATAGACAAAGGGTATAGTTGGGAACTAAGACATAGGGGACTTGGGGATAATTGGACAGGCAAAAGGAAAGAACAGTGAGGAGAAAAAGAAAAAACCTCGAGGATGACTTCTAGTGCTTTTACTTGATCAGGTGGTTAGATGGTGATACCATTCACAGAGCTGAGGGAGGCTTGTGATGGTAGTGAAGACTGGGATGGGGTAGAAATCTAGAGTTCTGATTTGGATGTATTAGGTTCAAGGTGCCTCCTAGAATACAACCAAGTGCAGGTCTCAAGTTCACAGCCAAAAAGTTTTGTCTGGAGGTCGAAGGGAAGGCAGTGCTGGCGAGAGGAGTCTGCTAGTCCTTAGTATGTAAAGCCCTGAGAAGAGTGTAGTCAGAGAAGCTGGCCTTGCCATGATACTTAGCTCACAAAGTCACAATATATTATGTAAGCCATGAAAGTTGAGTAGCTTTGAACATAAACAATTTCTTTTTGTAGACAGGAGAAAGCTAAGATGAGAATAAAACCAAGTTTTCATGAAGCCCCTGATGGATTGTTCAACCTCCCCACAGGTGAGTGGTTATGTAGAAATGCTTATGGTCTTCGAGGTTTCCTCTACCCGTTCTGTAGTTCTCAGTCCTGCCTTGTGCTGATAGCTAACGCTTATTATGTAGATGTTAATTTTCTAACACCTATGGAAGACGTCCCAAGGTGGAGAACATATAATAACTATTTGTATCACCCATTATAACTATTGCAATGCTCTGCACATAAAAGACACTCAATAAATATGTTCATTAATGGACTAATACATTAGGGAGACCAGTAAGATCCTTCTCCAATAAGGAGGAAAACAGCAGGATTATATGCGCTATTGACTCATAGTTGCAATTACTGACCATTCTTTTCAGGAGCAGCATCCTGCTTTTTTGCCTAAATTGCTTAGAAAAAAGAAAACGGTCTAAATTATTTAAATGAAACAGCAGATTGAAAAGGTCAATGCACTTCTTCACCGTGAACTGAATATGTCTGGCATTATAGGAGCTTGAAAGTTTACTCATTAGTAAAGATTTGATTTAATTAAAAACAAAACTATCCCTGATCATCAGGAAGTGATGGGCAGGAAAACCTCCATGGATCAAGGCACCTCCTACATGACATCAAGTTCAAAGCAGGTCAACAGCACCACTCATCACTCACACTCATTCATTCAACAAATATTCGCCAGGGGCCAGGTACACCTCAGTTAGACTTACCCTCAATTCTCAAGGAACTCATAGTTGTGTTCATAGTCTAGTTTCCTTGTATGCGGTGAGAAGAGACAGAGACATTTTCAGGATCACAGTGCCTGTGGATGGTACACAGGGAAAAAACAGTTTCCTCCAAACCAGAATTTATTAATTTGGAATCTTTTAAATATCACATCATATAAAGTCAATTTGGGGGAAAATAATAGGTTACTAGAAGACTAGAAGATTCTCCCAGTCTAAAGATAAGGATGGTGACTATATACCAAAAGCAGCTGCTTGGCCAATGGCATGAGACCTCTAGGGAAGGAAGTAGCCCTTCAGAGGGAGAGTGGCCAGACTGGAAGTTGGAGAATGGGGAGTCAGAAGTCAAGCAGTTGGCAGCGGGTGGCCAAAGGGGTGCCAAAAGCTAGAAGGCTGGGTTCCCAGAGTCAGCTCATTGGGTGCCAGTGGTGGGTTTCTTCTCCTAGAGCTAGATGCCTCAGGTTAGCAAGACCACTGAAATTTGAATCACGCAGCTAATCTCCAGTGTTCCGATTTCATATATATTAGCATCTTCCTTATTATAATTTGGATTCTCATTTTTCGTTCTCTTTGCTAGTGAGAAGAACCAACCTTGTCTGGTCTTCTCATGATGATATTTTACATTGTAATTAAATAAATTGGCATCTAGGTTGCATATCAGACTCATGTGAGCTGGGTTGATTTCTTGACAAGAAAAGGATCCATCTTGGGGTGCTGAATGCATGGAATTTCCAAGCCTGCCCATCTGAGGACTCTACTTCAAATGCACCAAGGGAAGTGAACAACTGTGAGGCTCTTGGGTAAAAAGCCACCCAACCTCCCCTCATAACTCTAACTCTGGCATGGTTGTACTCTCAAGCCCTGAGAGAACTGCCTGGAAATTTTGGTATGGACAATCTTACCATGCCTGTGAGTACGATTTCTTCACCACGGACAACTTCTTCCTCCACAGATGATTTGAGCTCTTGGGATTTGGTTTTGTTCTGTCAGGCATAAATGGAAGAAAGGGGTCATAATTTCTGTTTCACCTTAAGTTTTGTTTCCTGCAAATCAAGGAGGCACGTCGTGCCTGACACACAGACCTGATGCACAGGGTCCCAATTGCTACATGTCACCTCTTTAGACTGGTGAGAATCCTCACTCTCACTCCAAGAACTCAGGAACAAAGAGCAGCAAAAGTGGATGATGTTCCCCCTTGCACGAGGTTAAAAACACAAGTAGGGTATCTAGATACTACAGCTGAGAGGTCATGTACACGTGATTCAGCAGAAACAAACCAGGCTATACCTATGCATTTGTGAGTTCTTCTAATGAGCCCTGTCACATGCTTGTTACTACAAAATAAATGCCTATTGGCTGCTTTTTTTTTTTTTTTTTTTTTGCTCCTGATTAAAAAGAAAGCAAAACTGTAACACAATTCTTAAATTTTAAATGATATCATCACTGCTAATGCTTTTTTTTACAATTCAGTTCATCACTGCAGGCAAATCAGTTTCTCATTCATAAATTCTCTGATTGTCAAAACAATGTACATGATCATTTATCATAATGTAATATATCTTGAAAAGTGATCATAACATAAAAGAAGACTTTCTCTTACGTGAAGGACACCCTATTTTGATATATTTTAAAGGCAGTTCCTGATTGGCTCTTCACTAATTTGTTGCTATGACCAACAAAATATTTTAGAACCCCTCAGGACCCTGTAGTGTTGCAGCTCAATTTCTGAGTTGTCTTTAACTTTGGTACTTGTGGTTCTTTGGGTAGGAAAATTTAACTTTTTTTATCTAAACCTATTCCTGTTCAGAATCTTTTAAATACTTATAACATACATGAATCACCCAAGAATGTGTAGGTTATTACTTGGCATATTAATTAGAATATCTATTTGCAAACAAAAGAAGCAAATACTGGTTGCCTTAACCAGGAGAGAACTTACTGCCAGTGTGTTAGTTTCCAAGGACTGTTGTAATAAAATATTACAAATGAGTTGGCTTAAAGCAACACAAATTTGGAGTGCCTGGCTGGCTCAGTTGGTAGAGAGGATGATGCTTGATCTCAGGGTTGTAAGTTCAAGCCCCACCACTTGAGCATAGCGTTTACTTAAAAAAAAAAAAAAAAATGTATTGCCTTCCAGTTCTGATGGCTAGAAATCCAAAATCAACATGTTAGTAGTGTCATACTCTCTCAGAGGCTCTAGGGAAGATTCCTTCTTTTCCTCTTCCAGCTTCTGGTGATTCCTAGCAATCTCTGGCATTCCTTGGCTTATAGATGGATCACTCCAATCCCTGCTCCCATTGTCACATGGCAGTCTCATTGTGTGTATATATCTTCTCTTCTTATAACAATACCGGTAATATTTGACTAGGGTCCACCTCAATGCAGTGTGATCTGATCTTAACTTGCTTCTATCTGCAAAGACCCTATTTCCAAATAAGGTCACATTCACAGCTCCCAAGAGTTGAGGACAGGCTGAAAATATGAAGTCCAGAGGACTTAGTACATGCTGCTGAGATGTATGATGTACAGTCTTTCATCAGTCATTGTGTTATTTATCCCAACTCCTCCAAGATTTATGGGACTGGGCATCTGAATAGCCAGCCAAGTATGGTTCAAATATGACCAACACTTGACCATTGGGGCAGGAGTCTCTGTCCCCTTCAGCTTCTAAGCTTGAGGAGATTACGAGGGTTAGCCCCCAAGAAGGAAGAAGCCATTCCCCAAAAGGAGCCAGATGCTATTAGAAAGACAGAATGTAGTCTGGGCTGCCAAAAAGGAAAGAATTCTATATTCACATTTTTATAGCTGCTCACAAATCAGGTGTGACCAAAAAAAAAAAGATTCTGCAAATTCACCACAGTTTGTCTACATACCTTCAGGATAGACAAGAAATCCAGATACACAAGTCGAAATCACTTGTATAAAATCTTTGGGCTCAGATGTATTTCAGAATGAGACTTTTTCAGATTTTAGAAAGCTAATGTAATGTACATACCATGGATTCTTCAGGGTGTGCAACAGCATGCCATAATCAAATGCATCAACATGTCTGCAGTGAATTACTTGAATATTCACCTAAATGATAGAAAAGACCAAAAATAGCCTCATGTCCGTTTAGGTCAGGTTTGGGTACTAAATGAGTTTAGGCCTGATCAGGTTTGCTATCAAATGCTATTTTTAAACATCGGGGGTTTTCAGAACTTTTTGTATTTCAGAAATAAGGATAAGGGATTAGAGCCTATCCCTTCCCCTGACATTCACAAGTTCACAAAATCTAAACAAATCCAGATTAAGCCAAACACAAAACATTGCAGGTAAATCTACTACAGCCTACGGCCAGCCTACCTGTGAACTCTCAATCTATAATCTACAGTCTGTTCTTATATACTCTATTAATCTCCTGTAATCCACCACTAGTACATAACCTCAGTATATAACCAGTATGTAGTCCCGTAGCTTCGGATTCATGACCGTCAAAGAAGGAAAGTGAAAATGTTCTGAAAAGGGGCAATTCTCTTCCAACTAGGGCATTTGAGAAGATGTTCATGCCATATATGCTTCAAATGAAAGTTCTGTATCTTCACCTCAATTATGTTCACATCCATAATGTTAAAATTTAAAAGCCTATGGCCTATGTGATTGTCATTTCTTTTCAAACTACAAAGGAAAATTTAATCTCTTCAGGTGATCTTCATCTGCAATATTACTCTGTGAACATGACCATTACATGGAAGAAGGGAGAATAAATTATTTATGCCCAATATCAAAATGGTTCAATGACCCATATATTGTCCTGCTTAGAGTATAAAAAGACCTAATTCCAAGGAAAGAATTATGGTTCCTCTTTGAGAAATAAATGTTAACAAAAACTATTTTAAAATGTGTGAGTTACTATGGAGAGAAATAAAGAAGGCTGAAATAAATGGTCTATCAGGTTCATGGATCAGAAGACCTACCATTGTTAAGATCTCAGTTCTCACCAAATTGATCTAGAGATTCAATGTAACCTTAAGCAAAATCCCAGCAGTGTTTTTTTGTTTTTTGTTTTTTGATTTTAGAAATTGATGTGTTGATTCTGAAACTTACATAGAAATGCCAAGAACCTAGAATAGCCAAGACAATTTTGAAAAAGAAAAACTAAAGAACTAATAGAACTCATTTCACACTTCATGTAGAGCTCCGGTAATCTAAAGCATGTGAAAAATAGACCTATAGATCAACGGAACAGACTAGAGAGTCCAGAAATAGACCTACACATAGATGTCAATTGATTTTTGACAAAGATGCTGAGATAATTCAATGGAGAAACATAGTAATTTCAAAAGAATGGTGTTGGAACAAATTAATATTTATAAGGAGGAGGAAATGAATTCAGGCCTCACACCATATGCAAAAATTTACCCAAAATGGATCAGAAACCTAAACATAAAAGATAATAAAAAATTATTTAAGAGAAAAAAATTGTGACTTTGGCAAAGGTTACTTTGGACACAAAGTGTGACTCATGAAAAGAGAAATGATAAATTGGACCTGATCAAAATTAAAAACAACTGTTCATTGAAAGATACCACTAAGAAAATGGAAAGGCAAACCACAGACTGGTAGAAAGTATTTGCAGAACAGACATCTGATAAAGGTGTGTATCCAGGATATATAAAAATCTCTTATAACTCAATAATAAGATGAACTGATTTTTAAAACTGAGCAAAAGATTTGAACAGAAACTTCACAAAAGATGATATGCAAATGGCCCATAAGCACAAGAAGAGATAATGAACATCATTTAGTCATCGGGAAAATGCAAATTAAAACCACAAAATATGCACATCCATTAGAACAACCAAAATATTAAAGACTGGCAATACCAAGGCTTCATAAGCACCACTTTGACACAGTTTAGTAATTTCTTAAAATGTAAAACATACACTTACCCTATGACCCAGCAATTCCGCCCTTGCGTATTTATCTAAGAGAAATGAAAACATATGTCAACACAAAGACTAGTACATGAATAGTTATAGGAACTCTATTCATAATAGCCAAAAGCTGGGAACAATCCAAATGTCCATCAACAGGTGAATGGGTAAATAAATAGTTATATATCCATGTAATGGAATACTATTCAGCAATAGAAAAAGAATGCACTATTGATACATGCAACATCTTGGATAAATCTTAAAAATCTAATACTTAGTGAAAGAAGTCAGACATAAAGAAGTATGAATCCATTCACAGGAAACTCTAGAAATGATGACTCTTTGGGAACAGGAGATCAATAGCTTCCTGGGGGCAGGGAGGTTGATTCTGGGAAGGGGCACAAGGAAACCTTTTGGGGTGATGAAAGTGTTCTTTCTTTAGATTATGCTGGTGATTACATGCAGTGTCTATTGGCCAGAATTCATTAAGCTTTCCACTTAAATGGATTCATTTTTGGATGTAAGTGATACCGCCTCAGAAATTATTTTTAGAAAAACTACATGAATCCTGGTCACAGATGCTTTAAGCCTCCAGCACAAGACAGGAAGGGGACTCCCCTTCATGATGCTCTGCTAGGTCCGTCTTTTAGGTCCATATAGTTCTGATCAATAGTGACATTTTTCATTTGAGGTATTTGAAACCTTTGAGAGAAACATTGTTTAGAAACCTTACGGAGGTTAACATACATCAAAGGGAGTTCTATATCATTATCAAAATGAAAAGAAGCATGTAAAATTAATGCTTACATTTAAAATGAGCATAGAGGGCCTATTAGTTTCCTAAGCTGCTGTAACAAAGTATCCTAAACTGGGTAGTGTGAAACAACCAAGATTATTGCCTCTGCAGTTCTAGAGACTAGAAGTCTGAGATTAAGGTGTTCGCAGAGTCACACTTCCTCTGAAGCCTATAGGGGAACCCTTCTTTGCCTCTTCCTAGATTCTAGTGCTTTATGGCGATCTTTGGCTTTCCTTGGCTTGCAGCTCCGAATCTCTGCTTCTGTCATTACACAGTGCTCTCCCTGTGTATCTGTCTTCATGGTCATCGTCTTATAAATCCTACTGGAGTGGGGGCCCACACTACTCCATCGTGACTTCACTGTAACTTTAACCATACATCTGCAATAACCATATTTCCAAGCCTTGTGCTGGACACGAGGGTCGCAAAGAACAATAAGAAGACCCTATTGTTGAAGAATTCAGCTTTCATCAAGGGAGTAGACAAGTAAACAAATCCTTAAACTATGCTGTGGAATATGCAGATCGAGATTTATTCAAAGGTGGCAAGGAGAAGAGAGTGAGTACTTATTGACTAGCTCTGCTGGAAGACGTGACATGTGAGATTAGGCTTCTAGAAGAAGCAGCCCTTTTCTAGAAGGATGGAGAAAGGGGTTAGGGGGACAGAGATTGAAATTTTCTAGGCAAAGGGAAAAGCATATCCAAAGCCATGGAAGTGTGTGGGGGGGAATCTAGCATGTTCAGGCATTATTAGCAGTTTGGGGTGATTGGGTGATTAGTTGCACGGGGTGAATGAGGAAGGCAGATGAAAAGCCTCGAAGATAATGAACACCCGCCTTGTTCCCCTTGGCAGAAATTTAGATGTTCACCTGTGGGAAATACAAAGCCGGTTAACCATTTTCAAGCAAAGAAGTAATAATAATGTTTGTATTCGTAAGCAGGGAATTAATAACCATATCCTCGGGGGGAGACCAAGGTGGCTTACCTGAACTAAAGCAATGGCAGTCAAACGAGAAAAGGGTGGAGTGGCTTCTAGGGATGATAACAGAATGAATAGAAGTAGTGGCTGGGGAAAAAGGGAAAACTCCGTCACCACTTGACAGCATTAAGGGTAGAAGAGGCTATGGGGAAGAAGAGGATATTTAAAATTTAGCTTATTTATTCATGCTCCTCCTCCTTGTATAAATGCATTTGGGAGTGGTTTTGCAGGGGGTAGAGATGTTACAACAGGTTAAAAATAAATAAATGGGAAATGGAGATGAACAGAAATAAGTTGAAATCTAGACAAAAAGGAGTACTTTAAGTGCATACTATATGATTTATATAATGACTTGATATGAGGCAGATTTGGCTTGGAGTTTCTTAATGGCCAGAGCAAAGAGAAGAGTTTCGGTGCAAGATCCACAATGTCCAAAGGGTCAAAATAAGAAAATGAGAACTCCGCTTCCCTGGCACATTGAACAGAAAGAAATTTCTCCTCTTGGAAAGGGTCAGTGTTGAACATACGTCAGGCTGAGAGCCAGTGGACAGATAAAAACATGCATCCAGACTCAAGAGAGCGGTTGGGCTTGATAATCCAGACTTGGAAATCATTGTCATTAGGTGTATATGTTCTTCAGAATGTCCCATTATTACGTCCTACACACCACAAGAACTCCATTAGCAGTAGAAAGACCCACATTTCTCTGTTAAAAGTGAGAAAACTGAAGATTCCTGATGAAAGGCAACAGGTTGAGAAAACCGCCACTAAGTTCTATTTTCAAAAGGAACTTCAGGTGATTCTAAAACCTCAATTCGCATGGTGGGATTCTCTGTGAGGATCAGAGCGGTACCTAACTCCCCTACTGTAGCTACAAGGGACCAAGTCCCATTCACAATCAACCACGAAGGTGCGTTCTCACCCCCATGTGGGGAGTTGTAATGGAGAATATGTTTGTCACTATTTCCTTTAATGTCATGCATGCGTGGCAAGTCAGTTCAGTCCTGAGCTGATTTCAGAATAAAAGAGGCAGTATTCAGTCCTGACCAAAACTGATTTTTTTTTTTTCAGATAACTAATGTTCACCATATGCCCGTCTATGCTTTCTTGAAAAGTAAGATAAACTTTCATATTTTCTCTGTTGCTGACTTAGAGAAAGAATATGTGTGCAAGTGATTTAAAATCTTGAGTCACTCCATTCCCCTGTTTTGACGTGGGGCTATCAGCTACACGCACAAGATCAAAATACGGACTTTCAGAATCCATATGCGTTTTAAGAGACTTCTAAGGGAATTCATTGCTGCTGTTTAACTTTTTATGCGCATCCTGATGGCATCTGCCTAGAATTCCCCAGAAACCACTGGATTCAAATCTTTATCAGCTTCATATATAATCTCTCTGAAGCCATCTGGTTCTTAACAGTTTAAGGGACACGGTGAAGCAAAATCCTGCTGGTAGCGCTGCACCTTTTGATTACCTAGAGGATTTTTCTCTTGACCAAGTAGAACTTGCCAAAGTTTTCACATTATTTCCTCATCCTTCTTGACTCTACAATAATCATGCTTTGAAATTTCTCTGCCCATAGACTGGGTTCAAACCTGCAATTAAAACACATAAAAATAATACCCACTTAGCCCCCTGCCTTTCTGCTGTAGCTACTAATTTTTAATGTTTTCATCCCGAAGAGACTAGAAATTCGGCTTCTCTATCCCTAAGTAATGAGTTTCAGAGTCTGCAAAATAATAAGGAAAATACTGGTGCTCGTTGACATCTGAGGTTACCATACTCTCACTCTTTAAAGCAAAATATGATATTAACAAACAGTTATACAGGCACGGTAGGGAAAAATAAATTTCAAAGGATAGCAGTGTGAATGCTGTATTTCACTTTCAGGTTCAGTAGATTTTTATCTTGAGTATAATAGCTTCAAAGATTAACCAGCTATTCATTTCATAAGCTTGAACACACACCTCACAGTAGAAAACAAATTGGCATTTGGAGTTCCTGGATAAAGTGCTATTCAAAGTGGCTCCACAGTCCTTAAAACATCGAGTTAGTTTTGTGAATGGCGTCAGTGAAAAATCTTTCTCATGTAAAGAAAGCAGTAGGAATAAACTTTAAGTCAAAGGCAAGTTCTTCTGGTCCCTCATCCACAATGTTTATCCCAGTGGGATATGATACAGTCTGTGCAATTGCTATGTTCCACAGTAATTATAAAGAGCAATAACATGTGGTATGAATAGAACATGTAACAAAGAACAGCAGTAGATGGTAAAATAAACCACTGGTTATGTCAAAACTAATAACTTATTTACTCATGCAGAGTCAATGAGTTAAGAGGTCAGATGAGCCCCGGTGTTTAAGCCTTGCTAATAGTACACGTGGCTTTTCTGGTTCATCATTTTCAACCGTTCCTTCAGAACCATTTTAAGGATTAGGTGAAATTGACTGGATTTCATTAATGGCTTATGTAAGAACATGTGCTCCTATCTTTGAAAGGGAGGTCCAAGGTACTCAACGTAAGCATTTGCCTTTTTGCTGCTTCTGGAAGAGGCGGGGCACGATGAGACCTCTTGTCATAAATATGGCATTCACTATCCTAGAAAACAGCATCCATCTTTTTTAGGAATGAAAGTAATTGTGCAGTGTGACACCCGAAGCATCCTGTAAAATGTTATGTATCATGGTGTACTTAAAAAAACAGTGCACTTCTCATTGATCTTCCCATTTTACTTTGATTTAAAATGCAGATCTTTTCTTCCTATTGAAATCTTTGCATTTTTATTTATAAATGTATAGGGGGAGAACCCATTTCAGACATATGCAGTCTCATCAATTATGTTTGGGAGTTGAAACAGTGTGCACTTATGTCATGGGCTGAACATCCTCCTTTATTAGAATGCTATTTATTGCCACCAGCTGCACTGCTTAGCTAAGAAAGTTCTTGACACCAGCGATTGCTTTTCAGCACCACTGCTTCCGGCTGCTCACAGGGGCTTCTATTTCCAGATGAAGCCACCCCTCTCGAGCTCTTCCTTCTGCTACACAGATACGTCCTGTCATCGTGATGCTGGAGAATAGGTGGGGGATGGGACGGCACCCACTCATGCTCTATGATCTCCCAGGCTGTAAATCTCCGGTGGCTTTGAGATTTCTCGCCTAATAGCGCTGGCCTGAGAGCTGTCAAATGCATTCGGGGAATCTACCCAACAGTAACGGAGTTTTCAAAATTAAGATGTGAATTTAGCTTGTGAGCAAAGGGTGTTTCAGAGTCCTTGGCGTGCATTTCGGAAGAGCGGCATGGGCATATCACAGTAGACACTGGCCCTCTATTTTATTATGTTTTACAGCAGGGAAAACTAGACAAAGGTAATTACTCTTCTTCTGTTAAAGACTATTATTACACTTGCATGAACAGTGAACCCTGCTGTTATTTTCTCCACTGCCTGTGTCGATGGCATCCAGACCATCCAAGCAGGAAAGGTAGGGAAATAGGGGCCTCCGCTCCTTTCCAGCTCTACAGTAAGTCCACTTTGAAAGGTAATCTTGCAAACCACAGATGTGTATGCCAACACACCAGCACCTTCCATTATTTGTTGACAGGATCTGTGTCCGTGTCTTCTGCACGCCAGTCTGAACACCAGCTCCCTTTTTAATGCCTCCGCACATAATTGGGCTCCCAGAGCCCACAGAGCTAACAGTGGCAGACAGTGACAGGGGGAGACCTCCCTCTGTTAACATGGAAACGGAATTTCCTTGCTCTCCTCTAGAAAGGAAATTCCCTCTAGGTCAAAGTTGAGGCTTTCTGCGGTGTGGGGAGGGCGAGCTGACGCAGAAGATACCTTAACCTGTGATCTTGGAGAGCTCTCTTGAAGTGGTGTCAGGCCCTCAAGCCTTCATAAGTAGCAAATTTCTCCCCTTGACTAAACAAGAGGACAAGCAGAAAATTGATTTCTAGACATTACCTTTGAAACACAGACTGAAAATTAGAACTCCGGGGCACTCTTTGCCCCAACCGAAAGCTCAGGCGAAGACAGGTTCTGAGTGGTCTTCATTCCAGGCATGGAAATTCAGCTGTTCAACCTAAGCTCCCCTTTTGAGACAAAGTCATCACTCCCCTTCTTGGGTTTTGCTTCCGATTCAACAAGAGACTGGGTTAAAACCAGACAGTCCTGTGGCCATTATTGACAGTAATGTGTACCTGAAGTTCACCAACCACTTGCCAGGCAAATATGATTCTCTGCATCATGACAGGGCAGAAACCGGAGCACAAAATTGTCACCTCTGGTTTCCCTGGTGTTATCTACCAGCTTAGAGATGCTGACAGGGACGCCTGATGGCCAGTTTGGGTTTTGGCTTGTTACATTTGTTTTGTCTCCTCTGGGCCAATCTCCACTCGAAGAAGAACATGGATTTAAAACATCGCATGGAAGAGCGAAAATGCGGAGGTGAAGAGAGGCTGGGCGCTGGTGAGCATCTGCGTGTATTTCCACATTGGCAGTGCGAGCCTGGGGTGGGGGAGTGCGCGTCCAGCCTCCGGAGGTGCTCAACCACCTGCACGGGGACCTAGAAAGGACAGGAGAGACAGGATTTGGGTAGAATTACTTATTTTTCCTTAAAAGGACATGATTAAAAACAAAAGGAACTCATCGTAGGTGACTTGGTAAAATTTCCCAAGTTTATGTGTTCTCTTTAATGAGATTGAACATGGACAATGTATTTTAGACAACTAAAGAATGAGAATCAAGCTTTTGGTTTGTTTGTTTGTTTTAAAAAGGGGGGGATTTCCAGGAAAAGACCAACACCAATGCTCGAAACAGGACCTCGGAACGTAAGTTGAGTACATGGCTTGTGGAAGTCCGAAGAAATGTGGTTACTGTCTTCTTTCAAGATAATCTGTCATCTGAAATGTCATGTAGCTGGATCTGACCCATTCTTTAATTTATTGGTGATGTTGGCAATACGCACTTTAGGGAAAATAAAAAAAAATGGGAAATAAAAAATGTTCCAAAAGCCAGAAGTTAGAACCTGCTTCCTCTGTGTTGTTGCCAGCAATTTGAATTCACTCTGTTATATCTATTCAGCAAGTATTTATTTTATGCCTACTAAGGGCAGGTACTATAGATCTTTAAATTCTGGATTTCTAGGATATTGCCCTCAACTGTAACTGTGATATATGACACAATTTGAGGAGCCTATTGAACCAGTTCTAGGAAAGTTACCCTCATTTCATGTTGTAAGATGCCTTGCAGGAAAGGGTCTGCAATTTATACAACTTCTAAACTTCTTCAAGCTATTATAATCTACTCTGTTATTCATAAAATTCCCTCCCTATCAAATTTCCAAATGAGTTTGATTTAGCAATTATAGAAACTTTAAAAAAATTGGAATTATTTTACTTCTCCCATCTTTATCAAAGAAAGAATAGTTATTAAATAACTAAATGTAATTTCCACTCCAGGAAAATAAATACTTATGAATAAATCAATTAACTTATATTCCAATGTCCTGCCAGAAATTTTCCATTTATTAGATCAGTAAAATAAACATCACTAGATGGCACTAACAATTATCATTCATCTCAAATGAACCCAGTAGAATTAAATGAATCAATCTATAAGATTTTCTCAGTTGCAAGAATGTAAAAGAGCAATTTCAGCAATTAGACCAAATGGAATAACAGAACAAAGTCACCTTTTTTTTAAGATTTTATTTATTTGAGAGAGAAAGACAGATAGCGAGAGAGCATGAGCAGGGAGAGGGAGAAGCAGACTCCCCGCTGAGCAGGGAGCCCGATGCAGGACTCAATCCCAGGACCCTGGGATCATAACCTGAGCCGAAGGCAGACGCTTAACTGACTGAGCCACCCAGGCGCGTGGAATCCAGAGCCAGATGGTCTCATGTGGTTTGTGCAACCTTGTGCGAGTTGCACAATTTCTCAATGCCTCATCTGTAAAGTGGGTATGATAACGTCCCTGTCACAGGGAATTGTCACAAGAAATAAATCGTTTTATATGTACTAAGCACACAATGGTAGCTATGTTTATCATAATGTCAAATATTTAAATGAATATACATAGAAGAGTTTGCAGCTGTCTTTGGCTGAGTAGGGGCAGAAAACTTAGTTACACCTCGAGACCATTACTTAATACAGTAAGTTGGCTTTCCTGGGTAGATTAATCTCTTTTCTCTAAATGGTACACTCTTGTTTCATTTCTCTGCTTACTAAGACCAAATACCCGCTTTCTCCCCCACTTAGCTCCCAAAAATCCCCCTTCCTCCACAGAACGTTGCCTGACTTCTATAAGTAAGATGATAAATCTCTTTCCCCTTCAGTTTCAACAAGCTACTTGCACAACACAAACACGGAGCACACCAAAGCTTGTAAGTCAATGTTTACGTTACATCCTAGCCAATGTTCTTTTTGCAATGTGCACAGTGTAAAATGTAGGCTTCTTGCCAGGGAAGGAGTTTTGTCTATCTAATTTGTTTTCTGGGCTCCTATTTGACCATGGTGGGCGGGGATGGGGGGGAGGAGAGAGCATGGTAGTAGTGCTTCTAGAATGTTTTGTGCTGCCTCTCCTCCAAAGAGTGAGGGTGGGGGGAAAAGAAGACCAGAGAGGTATTTAGTCCTTGACCCCTCAAGAAGTGAGCCTGACAACAACCATGAGGCAGATGCCAGGAAAAAGAGGACAGCCACGTGAGGGAGGACTCCTTCAATCTCCCAGCCCCTTGAGAGAGCTGCCGTCTGCATTAAAACAATGTCAGGTATCCTAAAGGGGAAGAGAAGTTGTGGCAGGTCTGCCTGAGAATTGTGTATGTGCAAAAAGCCTTCACCGAACCCTCCAGGGGTCCCTCCAGGACAATTTTGAGTATCCCCATCCAAACTGAATAACTTGCATTCATGTCTGCTGTAGAAAATTAAAAGGACTATTTGAGACCTCCAAACCATGAAGAATCTACCTTGAGGAAAGTACGCAGAAGTGACAACATGTAAAACAATGGTTTTCGAGTTTGGCACTGGAATCGCTAAGCGACCTTTATAAATACTAATGCTGGTTCCCACCCCAAAGATTTGGTTCCAGATAGGGCCTGCACATCAGGATTTAAAGCTCCCCTCACGGTTCTCTAAAGTATAGTTGAGAAACACTGATCCATATAGTAAACCTGAGAGTTATATATAGTTATATATATAGTGTGTGTGTGTATATATGTGTGTGTGTGTGTATATATATGTATGTATATATATTCCATATTGTTACTCCTGAGAGCCAAGTAACAAAAGCAGTAAGTGTGTGCACGGTGCCCCAAGCTTGCCTAAGCCTTGTCTCTAGAGGTGAAGTGACACCATAGTCAAACCCTGGCCCTGGCCCCTTCAGCTGATTTCCAAATATTTATTAAGTATTTGCCATGTGTAAAATTGTAGATGAATTTTCAAAAGGGATTAGGTGCTCATCATCTTAAAGAGTAGAACCCCTTCTCAGAAAGCACTTTCCTTTTTCTGTTAACTTGTCACCCCACTTCTCAAGGGGAGGCCAGCTGATTGTCGCTGGGGCCATTTTTCTCTTCCACAAGAAGGTTAATTAAAAATTCAGTAGCCTCTACAGGCTATAATTACTCATTTGAAGTTGTCAGAAATAAGGCGGGAGGGGTGGATGTATAGATGCATTTTTCTAGGTTTTCTAACAAAGTAAAATTGCAAAGAAGTCAACAGGTCAACAAGCATTTCAGGGGACCAACGACACCCACTCACCCACTCGATTTTCTAGGAGCTGGAGCCTCTCCAAGAAAGAAGAGATAATGGATAGGAAGGAAGAAAATTTAAATATAACAAGCACAGAGGTAGAGATAGCAAGGAAGTAGAAGAAGGTTGGAGAAAGTTTGAAGGAGAAGAGGAAGTAGATGGCTTCATTGCACAAGAAGTCGTCATCTCCTGGGGCTAACTGATGCAAGCAAAAGGCATTTCCCAGCTAACCCAGTGGAAATGGAACCATAATTTGATAGTAAATAGTTCCAAAAGATTTGCTTAGGACTCTTAAAAATGAAAGGAAAAATTATGAAAGCAAATGCATTTTATTTTATAAAAAACAATATATTATAATTCAATGCAGTACTTCCTAGAATCAAGAGGAATGAGTCAAGGACCAGTTTTTTGGTGGTGGCTGTAATTTTCCCAACAACATTGTAAGACAGCATGACACACCCATCATTTCACATTTCACTTCAGAAGCACAATATTATCACTTGGAAAATACCTGAAATTTTTTTCAACTTGGTTTTTCTAAAGGTCTCCCTCAAAGCCTTGGATACTCACATTCTCTGTTTAGTATCCTCCTCCTCCTTGATTTCTCCTCTCTAGTTGTTAACTGAACTCTACCAAATCCTTGTATGTTGACTAGTGGCTTAAAATGTGATTTATGCAGTTCACCAATATTACTTTCATCGATTTCATACAATTCTTCATCTTTTGAAAGATACATAATTTTTCTTTGCAATTTATTTATATTCTATTGCATCATAATGTTGGCTTTTTATATTTGATAGTGAGAGACTGACCAGGGCCCAAATAAATGTTCTGCTAAGCCAGGAAAGATGGTTGGATGGGGATTAATTGTATAAGTGGTTAGTTCAGTAGTGAATAATTCTAAGTAACTACTTTTCCCTAACCACTGCCTGATAACTTCAGGACTTGGATATGAATAATCAGATAATGAGGTCCTCAGGCATAAAAGCCAGTTTTCAAGGTGAATCCAGACATTTTGCCTCTTCACCCCTTTTTCTCCCACCCCAAGGATGGTTACTGGCTATCTTGGGAGGCAAAATCAGAAGTGTTTCCCATTATATTCTCCCACAGATGAATGTTGGAGTGATTGAAGTAAGTCATTTTATGGGAAATTATCTAATAGATTCCAAAAAATAATAATTTCTAAAGGGGCACCATTCCAAGAGTTGAAAAATGATACTCATGAGTGAGTGGTATATTGTAGAAGTTATTAATAACCAGAGTTATAAATAGCTGGGTATAAAAATAATTGCTGGTACCTGTGTGATTAAATAACTTGAAATCCACCACTGAGATGGCTCTTCTTAGTAGAAGTTATCTCACATGAGTCAAGAACAGCACAATGAAGTGTCATAAATACCACGGAAGCTGGACCAGAAAACATTCAAGGGAAGCCTGCTGTTTACATAATTGGAATCTGCTATTTCTATTAGGACATACATACTATTTGCTGCAATAAAAGTATGTGCCGTGTCTACACATTGTTCCAATTAAGTATGATAGAAAACAATTTTTTTAGGAAAGGGACAAAGAAAAGGAAAACACATCTCCATAACCTCCTCTCAGGTGAAGCCTCAGTTTTTTAACTGAGATCTGCATAGTTAAAGGTACACACATGAACGAGCGAGGTAAACGATCAAAATGTCCTGAGTTTGACGCAGCAAAGCCTAGAGTTGGTTCTCAGAAGCTGAAGAAATTTCAAATAACTTCAAAGCCATTAAAAATATAAACAATGGTGTAGAATAAGTGTGAAAATCTCAGGCTAAATGGCAGACGTCAGCCAGGATTTGCAAAAGGAAACTTACCTGCTCAAAGCACGTCTGCTTAAAAAATAAAACAATAATAACAAAAAAATACAGGTGAATTTTACAATTCAGTCAGCAGAGAAAAAGGTCAAGAATTCAATGGGCACAGAAGTATTGATTATCAAGATATTTAATAAAAGGAATAAAAAACACTGAAGAAAACATAAGAAAAGAATTTCCAGCAACTTTGTTTACCTCTAATGTTAGCAATCAAGCAAAGAAAGTCTTGTAAGCCAGAGTATTGCAGTATTCTTTTCCATCGTGGAATCCTGAATCAAGTTTCTAGCCTCAAGAACCAGAAACAAGTGGCAATACAGTCAATTTGTGTAATCAGCCAATGCAGAGACCAGTCAACGCTGAACGAAAATCATCCTGGGAAGCTTATTATGCCCAATTTAAAATAATAAGCCAAATGAACCATCGGACTGAGGAACAGAAAGCACTATTTCTTGCTGCCAGTCTAAAAGGAACTGCTCTTATTGTGCTAAGCAATTTGTCAGGAAAAGACAGAAAGAGCTCACTGGTATTATTAGCACATTAACCATACTTTTTATAGTTGGACACAAGGCAGGATTGGCCAGAGTGAAATTCAAGAATTCTATTAGAAAAAGTGGTTAGTTACCAACCAGATCAACTCAAGATACTGAATAATGATTGCATGAAATGTATCCAGATGCCCCGAGGACCTAAATAGTATCTGAACTCCATTTTCTGAAGCATTTTACAAGTCATCAACTAGAAATAAAGTTGTATTATTTTTGTTTTAAATCTAATATTGTAAGTACTTCCTTAAAGGCTTATTATTTAGTAATCGTCCTGATAAGTCTTGGGAAAAAACACTGCTTAAAGTAAAATGAGTATAAAATAGGAAGATTAGAGACATCAAAGATTTATGCTAACGCAAATGTTGGCCAAGATCAATCTGCTTTAATAGTTCTTAAACTTTCACCTCTAGAAGAATCCTCTTGGGAGGCTTGTTAAAAATACAGCTTCTAGTGCCTCATCTCTGAGGATTCTGATTCAATAGGTCTGCAATGAGGCCTAGAAATCTCCAAAATTAACCATCTTCTCTGGTTATTCTGGTGCACCTCAAAGTTTGAGAGCAACATATATATATTTTTTTTAATATTTATTTATTTGACAGAAAGAGACACAGCGAGAGAGGGAACACAAGCAGGGGGAGTGGGAGAGGGAGAAGCAGGCTTCCCGCTGAGCAGGGAGCCCGATGCGGGGCCCGATCCCAGGACTCTGGGATCATGACCTGAGCCAAAGGCAGATGCTTAACGACTGAGCCACCCAGGTGCCCCAACATTTATATTTTAATGATAGTAAACTCTATGCAGTTCTTCATACTAAATTTTTCTATGGAAATTTTGATATTTTATTAATGTGATAAAAATGTTATTTTTTTCCTATTTTTTTCATCAAAAAGATACGTGACCTCCAAAAAGGCAGTTTTGTGGAAAAAATACCAAGAATTCAATAAATGGGGGTTGCCTGCATGGCTCCATCTGCTAAGTGGCAGGCTCTTGATATTGGCTCAGGTCATGATCTCAGGGTCCTGGGATCAATCCCCAAGTCAGGCTCTGCTCTCAGTGGGGAGTCTGCTTGAGGTTTCCTTCTCTCCCTTTCCCTCTGCCCCTCCCCCCATCCATGCATGCTCTCTCTCTAAAATAAATCTTTTTTAAAAATTGAATAAATGGGACACATACCACATTAACTGGAGAAATTAATATAATAAAAACCTCTTACATGACTGCCAGAGCCATGAGTACATGCTCTGAGAGACACATAGAGCAGAGCAGGTCCACTAGTCTTACAGTTATGTGAGGCAGAAAAAAAGCCTATTGTTGAATGCCATTGAAATTTTGTTTGTTGCAGAGCATTAGCTAATTAATATACCTTCCCATTTAAAAAATTACATGCATCTTTTCAAATAATGACTAAACTCACAAGTAAGGGATATCCAAAGGGCCAAAAATAAAGAGAAAAATAAAAATTCAAGTGGTAACTGTGAGCTGACCCTAATCTGGATAAATCTTCAAATTCTGAAGGGCTAGGTAATTTGTGGGAAAAAAAATATATATATATCTTTTGGCAGCAAGATGATAAGAAATCTTATTTTTTCAAATGAGTATGGAATCTGTGATAATAATGAGATAAGATCTTTCTTAATTATATAAAATATTAAAATATAAATTGACAGTAATTAAAATAGTATGGTACTGGCCACAAATAGACTAAGCAAAGTACAGTTGATGGGAGGGTAAAAAAGATTTTCCTTGACAACTTGTAGTCTATAATCCTATCCTTGCAAAGGTTTTACTTCTATTTCTATTTACTAGACATAGATATACACGATATATATTATACATAGTTTATAATGCATGATCTGGGTATCTTATCAAGAATATAATATAAAAAGTTCTGTGTAGATGATAGTACTGGGCCAGCTGGAGGAAGTAAATGCAAAACCTCTCTGGACAAACACACCCTCAATTCTTGATGTAGAGTTTCCACAAATAAAGCCCTAGCCAGCATGAGATGACAATCCAAAATTACAAAACACAAAAAGAAGCCATCTGCCGTGACTGTTTGATGGAGTCAGCGGCCAAACAGACAGCAGAAGCAGATCTCAAGAACTTCAGAAAAGAAAGTGATCACACAGATACTTTAAAATAAGTATTTGAAATTGTTTTAAAATGTAAAAGGAATAAAAAATGATTTAAAGGAATTTCCAAGAAATACCAGGCAGATGTGAAGAGAAAGAAAATAGAACTGAAAGAATTATTCAAAGGGAAGAGAAATGTGGAGTTGGAAAATATAAAAGATATTAAGAGACATAAAAGACAAAATGAAAAGTTCTGAAACTTGCCTAATGGAACAAATACAGAATATATGACAGGAACAGTATTTAAAGTGGTAGTACCAAAAGAATATCCCAGAATTGAAGAATCAATTTCAGGAATCACAATGAATCCCAAGCAGAATAAATTACCATAAATATACCTGGATAACAATTATTCAATAAAGATAAAAAAATTTTTTTAGAAAATATAAAACAGAATTTATTATTAGCACAACCCCACTGGAAATTGAACATAGAAGGAATAAGTGGGTGCAGGAAGAAATGGTAAGCAAAGAAATTAATATGTGGGCAATTCTAAAGGGTCAACCAGATACAATGATAGTAACAATGATTACTTTGGGGTGACAATAAAAAGGTGTAACTAAAATATTAAACAATAATTGGCAAAATGGGAGGAATTAAAGTTTTATTAAATCTGTCTCAGATGAAGGTAAAGATGATTAATCTTAGAACTATTCAATTCATGCATGCATGTTAAAATTTTGAAGGTAAACACCTAAAAAAAACTAGAAATAAGCCTACTACTTCCAAATCGGTAGAGGGAAGAAACTGAATAAAAACTCAATCAACCCAATAAAAGGGTAGAAAAAAGATAAAAATAAACAGGGTAAGAGGATTTCTGTTTCCATCCAAAATAAAGTACCAGGGACTGGGTTTACCCTCCTGACTGAAAGACCTAAGCAAACAAGTAAACAAATGGAACAATGGTTTTCAAGTCACTGTGTATCAGGTAGTGAAGGTCAGTGGTCTCTGAGAAATGGACAACAAATGATATGAATCTTAATCTTGATCCATCGTATTGCCTTGAGAGGGTTTCCAAGCCATCGTACAAGGAGGTGGAGCTCAGGTAGAGCCCAGCAGACTCCCTGAGTTGAGGTGGAGATGAGAGTCTGAGGAGACTGAGGGAGCTAGAGTTCACAGGACAAACTCCCACAGAACTGAGAGTGGTTTTGAGAGAGAACTCTGGAGATGAACAGAGGGTGCCCCTGGGTTTTCAGCAAAATACTAATCAATGCATTGTGTGAGGAAACTAGGCGAGGCTATAGGAAAAGGATCATCCAAAAATGATTAGAGGGAATGGTACCAGGCACTCATACGGGGCTAGAAATAGTATCTGTATCCAACAGCCAGATTGGTGATGCAAAATTAATTATGTGTTTCACAGATTTTTTTTTTTTTTTGGAAGGATCTTTCATTATTAGTGGGGAATCATTCTCCCTAGACTAAGCACTGCTCTGTTCCCAGTAACAAATCTTAAAAGCAAGACCCAGCTAAAACAACTTTTAAAAAGAGAAACAAAGTTGAAGGACTAACACTGTCTGATTTCAAGACTTATAAAGTTATAGTACTCAAGAAAATGTGGTATTTCCATCAAAATAGACAAATCAATGGAACAGCATAGAGATCAGAATTAGTGCACATTTTTAACAAAGGTGCACAGGCAGTTCATTGGAGAGAAGATAAGCTTTTCAACAGATGATGCTGGGGCAATTTATATCCATAATCAAAAATAGAAATCCAATCCATGCCTTGCATCATATAAAAAATTAACTCAAGATGGATCATAAACCTAAATGTAAAATCTAAAACCATGAAATTTCTTGAGAAAATCGACAAAATTTCTAACCTTGCATTAGGCAATAATTTCTTACATCGGACACCAAAATCATGGTCCATAAAAGAAGTTGAAAAATTGAATTTCATAGAAATTATAAACTCCTGTTCTTGGAAAGACACTGTTAAGATAATCAGAGTCTAAAAGAAAATATTTGTAAGTCTCATATCTTCTGCCATGTCCATAAACTATAAAGAGCTCTTATACGTCAATAATAAGAAAACAATCAAAGTTTGAAAATGGGCAAAAAATTTGAATAGACCCCTCACCAAAGAAAATATATGAATTGTAAGCAAATACTTGAAAAGATACTCAATATTACTAGACATTAGTGAAATGCAAATCAAAATCACATGAAATACTATTGCCCCCTATTAAAATGACTAAAATTAAAAAAGATGGACCACACCAGGTAAGTGAGATTGTGGAGGAACGAGAACTCTCCTTCACTGCTGGTGGGAACTTGGCAGTTACTTAAAAATTAAACATACAACTACCATATGATCCAGCTCTACTCCTAGGTATTTAAACAAGAGCGATAAATGCACATATTCATACAAAGACTTGTAAGCAAATGTTCTTGGTTTTATTTGTAATAGCCCAAAACTGGAAACAACCAAAATGGCCATCAACAGGTGAAGAGATAAACAAATTATGGTATATCTGCACAAAAGAATACTACTCAGCAGTTAAAAATAATGAACCATTGAAACACACAACAACATGAAGGAATATCAAAATAATCATGCTGAATGAAAGAAATGGGACAAAAAAGATTGCATACAGTATGATTCCATTTATATAAAATTCTAGAAAATTCAAACTTAACTATTGTGACAAAAAACAGGTCAGTAGTCGCCTGGGGACAGAGGAAGGGGGAAATGAAGAGGGATTACAAAAGGGAATGAGAAATCTCATTGAAGGTGATGGATTATGTTCATTATCATCTTTGTGGTGATGGTTTCATGGGTGTATACATATATCCAAATTTGTCATAGTATGTATTTTATGTGCAGTTTATTGTATGGCAGTTATACCTAAGTAAAGCAAAATTTTAGAAGCAGGAAGTAGAAAACACAAATTAGAGTAGAAATGTGTGCTGAATATCTTTTTTGGCTTTCCAGATATGTGCTTGCATGCTCTTGCTCTCAGGCGCATGCTCTCACTCTGTTTTGATAGGTAGGTGGATAGGTAGGTCTATCCTTTTCTACCCTGCTCTGGACCCTGAGAGATTGAGTTCTGTGGGCAAAATCCAGAGAATTCCTTGCTCTTTAGGTTTTATTGGGGTCGAGCCAAAGGGGAGGAATAGCAGAAAATCAGAAAGTAGAAGGAGAAGATCAGGTGTTGAGTTCCCCTTTTTCCTGCTGCAGGGTTCCATCAGGCTGGGTGAATTCCTCAACCAGCGGTTTCAGTTCTTGTAAGGTCACTCTACATGTAGCCTTCTCTGTCTCTAGGTCCCAATAACCAGTTCTCCCTCTCATTCCTTCATTCCTTACAGTAAAAATGGAGTCTGTCATGACTAGATCTGGAGTCCTTTCTTTTTGGTTTCTCCATACCCTGACCACAACTTTGTATATGGTCTTTTATTAAATTTCCCTTAACCCACTACAGTGCCGTGTGTTTCCTTCTAGGGTTTTAACTTACAAAAAGCTACCTAAACGTGTTCAGAAATCCTATTAAACTGTCCAGGTAAAAGACTAATCTACAGATTAATTAAAACAATTGAAAACTCTAAGCTGTTTACAAGTGGAATGTTTAAAACACAGGGGCCTAGCAATGTTAGGAATACAAAGATGAAAAGATATACCATGCAAATACTAGCCAAAGTAAAGTGAGTGAATATATCTATAGTAACACCAAATATAAAAGCATTATTAGGAATAAAGAAGATGACCAAATAATGATGAAAAGAAAAATTCATCAGGAAGGTAGAACTATTCCAAACATGTATTCACTTAACAAATATCCTCAAATTATATAAAGAAAATATGGACTGAATTACAAAAAGAAATTGACAAATTCATAAACAGAAGATTTCAACGCACTTCTCTCAGTAATTGATAGATTAAGAAAAAAAATTTTTTTTAAGATTTTATTGATTTATTTGACGGAGAGAGACAGTGAGAGAAGGGAATACAAGCAGGGGGTGTGGCAGAGGGAGAAGCAGGCCTCCCGCCGAGCAGGGAGCCCGATGTGGGGCTCCATCCCAGGACCCTGGGATCATGACCTGAGCCGAAGGCAGACGCTTAACGACTGAGCCACCCAGGCGCCCCAAGAAAAAAAAAAATTTAAAAGAAAAAACAATTAGGATGTAAAAGATTTGAACCACCCAAAAATTAGGCCACATAATTTATAAACACATTTACCAAAGAATGTCATAAAGTAATCTTCCATAAATATTAAAAGATAGTCATTTAAAAAGTTCTCTAATGTTTAGTTGGAAACCAGTAACCAAAAAAACTATACATAAAGAAATACTTCAAAAAAGGGATATTCAAATGAACAATAAGAGTATAAAAATATACCTGACATCATTACTAATCATGAAAATGCAAAACCAGAGTAAGATACTAATATATACTCCAAAAATGGTTAATATTAAAGATTGACATTATGATGGTTTACAAGGATTTGGAGGCATTGTTACTCATATATTGCTCGTGGGAGTATAAGCTGCTAAAACCATCTTGAAAACTATTAGGCAGTACCTACTGAAGTTATGCACATGTCTCCCCTATGACTCAACTACTCCACTCCTAAGTATATGCCTAAGAGAAATGAGTGCATGTATTTACTATAAGGTGTATATAAGAATGCTTGTGGCAGCTTTATTCATAACCACTCCAAACATGAAACAAACCAAATGTCCATCAACAAGAGAATGGATGAATTGTGTTATATTTATACAATGGAATATTATAGAGCAATAAAAATGAATTGCTGGTGTACAGAACATCGATAAATCTCATATGTTAAGTAAAAGAGGCCAAATATAAAATATATATACTATGTTATTAGCTTTATAAGAATTTCAAGAATAGGGAAACTACTCCATGGAAATAGAAACTGGGATAATACTTACTTCTGGGGTAAGGTATTAACTGAGAGACCATGCAAAGAAACAAACTTCTAAGTAGTAGAAATGTTCTAAGTTCTGGATGGCAGAACATTTCTCTCTCTCTCTCTCTCTATTCACACACACACATATACTATACATACACACAAATATTTGTATATATCATGTGTTATATATGTACACATAAATAAAAATTTATCAGATTGTACACTTAAGTTTGATGCTCTTCCCTGTATATGTTATACCTCTATTTAAAAGTATATTAAAGAGGGTGCCTGGATGGCTCAGTCAGTTAAGCATCTGACTCTTGATTTCAGCTCAGATCATAATCTCAGGGTCATGAGATCAAGCCCCACGTTGGGGCTCCACACTCAGCGGAGAGTCTGCTTGGGATCTCCCTCTCCCTCTCCCTCTGCCCCTTCCCTGCTTGCATGCTCATGCACACTGTCTCTCTTAAAAAAAAAAGTATATTAAGAAGGGGGCACCTGAATGGCTCAGTTTGTGGAGCATATGACTCTTGATCTCAGGGTCATGAGTTCAAGTCCCACATTGAGCACAGAGCCTACTGAAAAAAAAATATATGTATATATTTATATACATACACACACAAAAGTATTTTAAAGAGTCATAAATTTGGAAGTTAAAGAAATTGAACTAGCTCTTTAAAATTTACTTACACAGAAAAACAAGTTCAGACAGTTTTACCAAAGAGAGACATAACCCTTCTCCTACACAAGAGAAAAAGTGCTCCAGCTTATAAGTCTAATATCACTTTAGTACCAAAAGTAGATAAGAGTATGATAAGGGAAATTTATAAGTCTGTGTCACTGATTAACATAGATGGAAAAATCCTGAACAAAACTGTAGCAAACTAAATGCAAGAGAGAAAAGATACTATGAACTACTTGAGTTTATCTCAAAATGCAAGCATGAATTAACATTTGAAAATCTATTAATGTATTTCACCATACTAACAGAATGAAATTCCAGATATCTGCATATAAGTCCTCCTGAGTCTTTGGCTAAATACCAATCTGTTTATATTTACAGAATAAGATTTTACAAGGCTAGGTAAAGAATAACCTAAGAATACCAGGAAGCTATAAGCTGAAAAATTCCCAGAAATCACAAAGGGCTGGGAGACAACTGAATTCTGAACAGTCAGAATGGAGAGACCTTTTTGAACTCCCAGTGCATTCATTAGAGATCCCAGAAGGATTATTCTTTACCAGTAAGGTTGAATTAGCCTTAGAGTAAAAAATACTCTAGAGCTACCCTAACAAAGCTTAAAAACAAGACTTAAGAGGATCACAATGGTCTACAAATAACTTGCCAAAATATGTATGTATTCTTTAAAGAAAAACAATAAAATCCAGATGCTCAACAGTGGAACATTTACAATATCTAGCACTCAATTAAAAAAAATGCTAGACATGAAAAGAAGAGTATGTCACAAAACAAGGAGAACATGAATTCAATTTAACAATCCAAAGATGACAGAGATGATAGAATTAGCAAAATGACTTAAAAACAGCTATTCTACATATATTCAAGGATTTAAAGGAAAACATGAACATAATATGAAGATAAAAGATATTTTAAAAAAAAACAAGTAGAGTAGAAATTTCCCTATTGACAGGGCTAAAAGACTGGTTAAACAAACAGAACAATCTACCAACTCAGCTTTTAATGTATGAAACTACAGGGAAGTTTTAGAGGAGGGAACTGTAGGGGCCAAGGGCAGGCTGCTCCATGATGGGCCGCTTTGGCATGAAGATTATTTTGAGTTAAAAGCAATCAAGGGGCGCCTGGGTGGCTCAGTTGGTTGGGCGTCCAACTCTTGGTTTCAGCTCAGATCATGATCTGGGGGGTCCTGGCACTGAGCCCCGCATCAGGCTCTGCACTTAGCTCAGAATCTGCTTGTCTCTCTCCCTCTGTTCCTCTCCCTGCCCCCCCACCCAATCTCTCTGTCTGTTTCTGTCTCTCTCAAATAAATAAAAATCTTTAAAAAGCAATCAAAACCAAGCAGATTCAGGAAAAGCTCCTCCTCAACTACCTAAATTTACATTGGAAAGGAGACCCTGTGTCACCCAGGAAAAGAGCTATTAACAGAGATTTCTCTTTAAGAAACTATCCGTATAACAGGGAAACCTGTGCTTTGCAAACATCTCCTCTCACCCTGCTAATGGTCTTCTTCCCCTTTGTATTCCTCAGACCCCTACCCCTCTCCTTAGCTCAGGATGTCATATAAGCCTCATGTTGCCTGACTGTCGTTGGAATTTCATGTCTGTGTGGATGCCCCATACATACAAAACTATATTTGATTTTCTCCTGTTAAAGAAATAAGTAAAAACTTCTAGAGCTGAAAAATGAAATAACTGAAGCGAAAAATTCACTGGATGAGCTTAACAGCAGATTACACACTCTAAAAGAAAACATCAGTACACTTGAAAAATAGGATATAAATTATCCAAATTAAAGCACAGAGAAAAGATGGTGAAAAAACTTAACCAAGCGTCAATAACCTGTGGGACAATTTAGAGGTCTAACATATGGGTAACTGGAGATCTTGAAGAGGAGAAAGTGGAGAGGCAGAAGAAATACTTGGCTGAAAATTTTCCAATTTTGTTGAAAATTGTAAACTCAGAGATCCAAAAAGCTCGATAAACCTAGGGCAAAATAAACAATAAAAAACTATACCAAGGCACATTATGATGTTATGATTAACAGAACTGAGGTCTGTTTCACGTTAATGATTGTTTATATGCTCCTGCTCCGAACTTAAAATTAGGGCCAGATGTCCACAAAAAGTCTTGTAGGCAAGTGCTTAAAAGCAACTTTATTCTGAACAGCCCCAAACTGGAAACACTTCAAATTTCCATCAACAGTTAAATGGATAAACAAATAATGGTATATCTTTACAATGAATACTACTCAGGAATAAAAAGGAACAAGCTACCCATACACCCAATAACACAAGTAAATTTAAAAGTATTTTACTAAGCAAAGAAGCCAGAAACAAAGGAGTGTATATAATAATCCATTTTTATGAAAATCTAGAGCAAACAAACAAATCTGAAGTGACAAGAAGACTAGGTGTTTGCCTCTGGCTGTGATTTGGTGTTAAGTTTTGATCACAAATGAGCCTGAAGGAATTGGTCTGTATCTTGCTTGGAGTGGTAATTACATGGATGTAAATATTTGCCAAAACTCCTCAAACTATACACATAAGATGGGTGCATTTTACCGTCTGAAAATTGTGCCCCAACCCCATTTGATTTTTAAAAATGAGAAACATGGGGCACCTGGGTGGCTCAGTCGGTTAAGCATCTACCTTTGGCTCAGGTCATGATCCCAGGGTTCTGGGATTGAGCCCCACGTCAGGCTCCCTGCTCAGTGGAGAGCCTGCTTCTCCCTCTCCCTCTGCCTGACGCTCTGCCTACTTGTGCTCTCTCTCTCTGTGTCAAATAAAGAAATAAAATCTTAAAAAATAAAAATGAGAAACATTATAAATTTTCTAGCAACATAAGTACACTGTAAATAAATTATTCAAATATGCAAATTCCTACAGAGAAAATGACAAGATCTAATTGAGGACCTATAGGAAGATCTAAATAGATGAAGAGCTATTCCATGGTCATAGATAGGGAGCCTCAATAAGATGAACATATTGGCTGTCCCTCAAATAGGCCAAAAATTCAAAGAGTGAAGGGTCAAAAATAGTCATGAAAAATTTTAAGAAGGCTAACTATCAGTGAAGGTTGAGGGAAAGACTAGAAATGATGTGATAAAAATTAAAACAAAAGCTTGAAAACATCTGTAGACCATCGTAAGAAATAATCTCACAGCATTTTTTTAAAGAAAGAAAATAATTTAATTCTGTTTTTAGAGAAAGTAGCACCAGGAGCTACTGGTGGTTCAGTCAGAAGAGCATACGACTCTTGATCTTGGGGTCATGAGTTTGAGCTCCATGTTGGGTGTAGAGATTACTTAAATAAATAAAACTTAAAAAAAAAAAAAGCACCAGGGAATTTATATATTTGTCGTAATAAATTACTCCCCTCCACCAACTACTAATTAAGCTATTTTAACATTAAAACCAGTAAGAGTGAACTATGAATTTTAAAAGGGCATTTGTCTAGCACTAGCCAATTAGGGTTCTGATCTGTTAGTGATTTGTTAGTTGATTATTTACCTGATTGAACCCCGAAAAGAATATTCCTAACTAAAAATTCTTTCCAGAGAAATAAGCCAGAATAACTGTTACAGAATCTTAACATCTTAACTCTGTATACCCCCAGAGTCTTGACTTCAGCATTACTCTTATTTCAGTTTTTCTCATGGTAAGAATTGGGATGGGTCCTGGGTAAGGAGAGGAGAGAACAATAACTCGGGTATGTGAGGTTCTTAGTCTCTTGCTCATCCTTTTTACCTACCTAGTCCCTTAGGACAAAAATCACATCTTTCTTCTACCCTTGCACAGGCTAGGGTTATGCACTGCAGCATATACCCTAGAAGGGAATCTTCCAAGCTGGGTTAGAATATGTTAAATGGGGAGATAAAGGCATTTAGAAAATTACTTTCTCGCTCTGCATAATTAAAGAGGTCAGTTTTGAGACTCCAAGCTGATCACTGGCCTCTTTCTTCCAGGTTGACCTGTCCTCTACCTCCTGGGCCTATAATCTTCATGACTGAGGCCTGAGACAGAGAAGGTATCTTCAGTTATCAATCTTTCTGGACTAATACAATGAAATCAAAGATAACTACATTATTATGTATCTATACAAGAGCACAAAATAATTAACTTGGTACCTAGTGACTCAAAATCTAATAATCATATAAATCAATCTACTTATACCCTTCTCGGGGGGAGGGGGAACTATTTTTTTAAACCTTGAAAGGCCGAGTTGTCTTTAGAGAATAAACTTATGAGAAATCCAAATCATGATGAAAGTATTACTTTCAATAAGATTTTATCTATTACAAAGGATATGTACCTATGGACAGGAATAGGAAAATAATACCAAAAAATAAAAACAGGTTACTTGTTAAGGTGAAGACATATTTGTTTTTCTTCTTTGTATTTCTGATATTCTTGTTATGTTGGTTCTACAACAGAATTATTGTTTCAGTTGATGAGTCCATCTGGAAAATCAAAATAACAATCCTGTGGAGGGTTGATTTCATCATAATTGCTACTAACCATTTTCTAGCTCCTTAGTCAACCTAGTCAACCTAATAGAAATTGATGAGAAATTCAGAGTAAATGAGGACACTAATACCAGCCTCTACCATTCCTTCTTTTCCCAACACCACTACCACCACCACAACCACCTTATGCAGGCAATGAAGTCTCCATTGTGAAGTACTTTAGTCAGCTTTGAGCTCTCACATGTTCAGTGTCAGTTATTGATAATAGAGAACCATAGCAAATGAGATGCATACAATATTCAGTATGGTCAGGAAAAAGTAAACCATTATCATTTCTCTGGCCCATATCACAAGTCATCTGAACCAGGAACACTTTTTTGCAATGTGGTCATCATGCCTTTGTAAGAAAGACATGTTGGAGCTTGAAAAAGTCCACGGGACAGTCACTGAATGATTATATGTGAAAATCTAAGAGTAGATCCTAGCTAATTTTCTAGAAGGCATGCAAGTATTGCCTAATAGATCAATCAGAGCTGGTAAAACTCGCCCAAGGTCATGCATCACAACCAGAATTCCCACACAGGCTCACTAGTTCCTGAGTACATGTTCTTAACTTCTACCCTATCTACAATTCCGCAAATCAAAAATAATTTGGATTTTTAGGCAATAAGGAATTTAAGTTTGGGGGCAATAAAGACTCAAAACACATTTTTGACAACTTTATGCCCAAATATAACAATAATTTTTTTTTGCTATTTGGAGAAATAAGCACCAAAAATCTACTTTGATACCCTAAATTAATGAGGAAGCAATTCCATTTTAGGAATTTAGACAACAGATATAGCACACATGTACATGAAGACATATGTACAAGCATATTTGTTGCAGTGTTTGTGTTCACAAAAGACAGGATATCAATCTAAATGTTTAGCAATAGAGGACCAATTAAATAAATTACATTTTATCCATGCAATGATTACCTCCTTCAAAAGAAGAGGGGAGATCTATATGTATTGATACACGGACTGATCTCCAACATATATTGTTAACTGTAAAAAGCATGGGGCTCAAGCGTGAATGGCAGATTGATTCCAGTTGCCCATCCTGATCCACTCTCCACTCTTCTCTGTTCCATCCTTTGCCCTTGGAGACTAACCTCTATGGATTGCCTCACTGGGCTCCCGGGTCCTCTGGCTGCTGGTTGTATTTGGCCAGTGGGGAACCTCTGCGTGGGATCAGAGGAAAGGAGAGTGAGGTCTGTGTGTTAATCCCTTTCCTGCCTTAGACGAGCTGCATCACTGCTCCCCCCCTACATGAGTGCTTCCTTCTAAGTTCAAGTAACCACTCCCTTTCCTCCTTTCTTTGAGCCTAGGGGATAGAAGAGCTCCACTGCTTCTGTCCTGCATCACTGCGCTAACTCTTTATGGCTCCACTATAGTGAAACCCATATATTTGGAGAAACTGTCCTCTAATTTTCCAAATTTGAGTTGCCCTCTGTTTCTTGTTATGACCCAAATATGCTTTTTGTTAATAAGACAGCGAGTGGCAGAGGTATAGAAATACACACTCAAATGCACACTCAAATATGCAGAGAATACATTTATGGTATATTAAAAATGCTAACAGTAACTGTCAGGGGGAGAAAAATGCCACTGAGGGTTGGGAATGGAAAGAAGTCTTTACCTTCCTGGTATATCCTTTCATACTGCTTGAGTTTCTTTCCATATTGACATAGTAGCCATTAAGAAAAATAATAAAATGTTAAGAAAACAAACTTTATCTTCAAGATGGGAAAAACCAATGAGGAACCTGTCGCATAAAGGCCAAAGCTTAGTTTAGATAGTGTGTGTAGATGAAAATTTAGTGCATGTATAGTCCATGAACTTGAGAATTATACGTGGATAGAGATGGGTTCTCCCCAAATAATATTCTGCAGATACTTTTTAACATCCTGTGATACACACGAACATGTATCCTCTACTTTTAAATGGTTTGCCCTGAAGTTATTAAGATTTTTATTTAGGTTTAAATTATAGATACAACTCACGGGTTAGTTTGCCACCTCCATTTGGACTAAATGTAGCAATTATTCAAGTTTACCGTTGGCTTTATAAAGTGAAAACTCACTGATGATAATGAGTGAAGGTCACTCCAGGCCAAAAGAAATCAGCTTTACTGTCAGGACTTAAACTTTCCATCACATCTTGAATCAACAGTTTTATAAGCAGTGAATGCAAAAATTAAGTTGCTTTTTTTTTTTTTTTGGCAACAACTTAGCAAAGGCATATGCTTCAAACTCAAATGACTTCACTTCACATTGAAATTAAGAAATGTTTTGAAGCATAGTCATTTGATAAGAATTTGCTTCAAAATAAGCAGTGTGCTTCTTTTTAAGGGGACCTACATCCTTTAACATGTGACTCAACAGCGTGACACATGAAAAAATAAAGTGCTCCCAAAGATAGTCCCCATATATATCCCAGTCTGCAGTTTCAGTGGCTCTGTTTCTTTGTTATTTGGGTCCACACTTTATGGCCGTAGGTGCAAACCCCACCATTGTCTTCTTCATTGCAGTCATGACAAACGCTTTGAGAAAAAGGAGCTGGATTTCTGCCAACCTCCTCTCGACTTCAATGTGATTCAGCTTTCAAGACCTGATTGTTTTCTCCTCTCTCCCAGGAACCACTAGCTACCTTATTACCAGAAAGAATGACCCTTTGACAGCACAACTGCAATCCCGAATCTCCTCCAAATTGTAACCTCAAAGATGCCAATGGCATTGAAAAACTAATCAAGATCAGAAGGTCAGAAAGACAAATGCATTAGTACATATATGGTCTCCAAGTTATTTGGCAATTTCTTAGCTTGCAAAAAAAATCATTTCTAAAGTTTCTTTTGACATATTTATTGCCTTTTTGCTTACAATCTTTACACTGCCAGCATTAATGTATAGGGGATTCTGCTATATGAGAACACTGCCTTTATTTTACTTGCAATCCATTGTACAAAATGTTGAACTAAAAACAATAACCTCCTCCTTCCTCAAACAATCATTATTATTCTCCTTCTTAGTTTTTACTATTAGCAGAATACCAGTTAGATCAGCTACTTACTAAAAAACATTTCATAAAACAGATGAAACTAAAAGCTTATTCAAAATGAAGGCAGACAAATAATAAACTAAAAGACATGACTGGCTTTCGAGTCAAGCTGCTTAACAACTTGGATTAATCCAGCTTTAAACTGCCTCTCACCATTATAGTTAAGTTGGTTAAATAAAAGAGTAAGCTTTTTAAAAAACTCTGCATAGACCAGTAATTAATTTCTTAATTTCTTCAAAGTAACTTGAACTTTTAATATATTAATAATAATAATAATAAACTATAACAACCATTTACCAAGTATCTGCTACATGTTAGATAGTTTATATGCATTATTTCTAACCTTTACTACAACCCATCTGGGCAAAGTATTAATGTACCCATTTTATAGAAAAGGAAACATGCTCAGAGACACACTCATGTCTCCTAGGTCAATAGCATCTTCTTTCAATTTCCTTCAATGTTTCAGTTATGTCAAATGTGTCAAATGACTTGGTCCAGTCATGGAACCATATTAGCTGATTTATTCACTGACTGAACCAGTGTAATTTACTTACTGTCTTAGGTTTGGGGTGACACAGCTTGACAGTTGAAAGGGACATGTTCAATGTCACTGAAATAATGGAATAATCCACAGATTGGCTCGAGTCATCTTGAAGATTCTGCTCACAAAGACACCAACATGAAACAGGTTTTGATCATTAAATTGATAGACATTTCCTGGAGCAAGAAGCTGTGGCTATATTTTGTAATTTTGTTGTGTACTACCAAATCTTGTGTGGGTGTACAAAAACCAAGCACATATGGCTGACGAAATTGTCATCCTCAAGGTTAAAGAGGTTCCATATCTTAGTCTAAAAGAAAGAAACAGCGTTGTTGAATTACTGATCTGGTTCCAAGAGCAGCACTGAATTTAAAGGGATGACCATTCCTCAACCTCACTTACTGTGCTGACCGTGACCATAGACTAGAGGGCTACACCTTGTTGAAGACAATAGTCCTTGTCTCCATTCTATAATGGCAAAAGTCTTCACTCCAGTCACAGAATACGAAATCGAACGTTACCATTCAGGAATGGCGTATCTCTTTAAGCTCTTCTCAATGGCTTTTATGGCAATGAAGAAACCAAGGAGCATATTTTTCTTGCCATCTTACACGCTGTTTTAGTCTTTATCTGGCAACATGCCTGGAGTGTGAGGGTTGGTCTCTAGATAGATCTTTAAGTTTTTTTCCTCGCCAATTACCATCACTCAAATACTCTCATTATCAGTGGGTATCTTAAACTCTGGGTTACACCTCCTTTTTAATTCCACTTCCAGAAGTAGAGTTTCTAAAATAGATCCTTCTATTAATGATGTCACTCAGCTGACCATTTGAGCCTAAAGATGGAGTTGGAAAGACAACAGTTTCTGGAAGGAAAGAAAAAGTAAATAATGATAAAGTTGTTATACACAAAGTTGTATTAGCTCTACTTAATAGGACATAAAAATTAATGCTCTACAAAGGAGCCTAAGTTTCTAAGGGTAAAATGATTTGCATACATCAATATTAGATTCCCTATTTTGCTTACAGTCTTTTATTTTATTATGTTATTCACTATACATTACATCATTAGTGGTTTTTTTAAAAGATTTTATTTATTTATTTGAGAGAGAGAGAGAATGAGAGACAGAGAGCACGAGAGGGAAGAGGGTCAGAGGGAGAAGCAGACCTCCCAGCTGAGCAGGGAGCCCGATGTGGGACTCGATCCTGGGACTCCAGGATCGTGACCTGAGCCGAAGGCAGTCGCTTAACCAACTGAGCCACCCAGGCGCCCACATCATTAGTTTTTGATATAATGTTCCATGATTCCTTGTTTGCATATAACACCCAGTGCTCCATTCAATACATGCTCTCCTTAATACCCATCACTGGGCTAACCCATCCCCCCACCCCCCTCCCCTTCTCAGAGTCCATAGTCTCTCATGGTTCGTCTCCCCCTCCAATTTCCACCCCCTTCATTTTTCCCTTCCTATCTTTTTTTTTTTTTAACATATAATGTATTATTTGTTTCAGAGGTACAGGTCTGTGATTCATCAGTCTTGCACAATTCACAGTGCTCACCATAGCACATACTCTCCCCAATGTCCATCAGCCAGCCACCTCATCCCTCCCACCCCCCACCACTCCAGCAACCCTCAGTTTGTTTCCTGAGATAAAGAATTCCTCATATCAGTGAGAGCATATGATACTTGTCTTTCTCTGATTGACTTACTTCGCTTAGCATAATACCCTCCAGTTCCATCCACGTCATTGCAAATGGCAAAATTTCATTCCTTTTGATGGCTCCATAATATTCCATTGTATATATATACCACATCTTCTTTATCCATTCATCTGTTGATGGACATCTTGGCTCTTTCCATAGTTTGGCTATTGTGGACATTGCTGCTATAAACAATGGAGTGCACATACCCCTTCAGATCCCTACATTTGTATCTTTGGGGTAAATACCCAGTAGTTGCTTACAGTCTTAAACCAGGCCTCGTGGAGAAGAGAACTATCTTTTTTTAAAGATTTTTTAAAGATTTATTTAAGATTTATTTATTCTAGAGAGACAGAGCGAGAGAGTGCACAGAGGGGGAGAGGGAGAAAGAGAAAAGCCAACTCTCCGCTGAGCACAGAGCCCGCTTTGCAGCTCCATCTCAGAACCCTGAGATCATGACCTGAGCTGAAATCAAGAGTCAGATGCTAAACCAACTGAGCCACCCAGGCACCCCTCTGAAGTATTTTTAATCTCAGGTTTCCTTCATCTCACTCCTGAACAAGCATCCAACAACTTTCTCACTCCTGAAGTATTTACATTTCTAGTCCCTAAAGTCTTTTTAAGACCTAAGCAGAGAAAAAAAAAAAAAAAAGACTGAAAGTGCATTTTAGAAAGTTGGAATATTTACGTCAAATTTTAATGACACTATATTTGTGTAGATGTGGGGAAAATACTTTATATAAACCAAAGGGAGAAATTCCGCTTGGTGGTATCATGGAGAGCTTAGTTAAATTTTATTGAGAGCTTTGATTGGGTCAGCCTTTTTTCTCACATTCATGTCAAAAACATTTTCTTTTTTAAATAATTTCAAGCTTGGGGACAAGTAGCAAGAAATATGCAGATATCTTGTATGTCTTTTCCACAGATTCATCAGTTTTTATATAATTTTACAACATTTTTTTTAAATGTTTTATTTATTTATTCATGAGAGTCAGATAGACAGAGAGAGAGAGAGAGAGGCAGAGGGAGAAGCAGGCTCCCCGCCTAGCAGGGAGCCTGATGCGGGACTCGATCCCAGGACCCTGGGATCATGACCTGAGCTGAAGGCAGACGCTTAACCATCTGAGCCACCCAGGCGCCCCTAATTTTACAACATTTGCCTTAGCATTCTCTCTTCATATTTTTTCCTGAACAATTAAGAGTTGGTTGCATGTATCATTGTATTTCACCACTTACATTTCAGTGTGTATTTTCTTACATAACTAATATAGGTATAAAACAGGAAATTGAACATTGGCACAATCCTTTTATCTAAAGTCTGTATTCCAGTTTCATTTATTTTTTTTTTTTTTTTTTTTTTTTTTTTTTTTAAAGATTTTATTTATTTATTTGAGAGAGAGAGCATGAGAGGGGGGAGCGGGAGAGGGAGAAGCAGACTCCCTGCGGAGCAGGGAGCCCGATGCGGGACTCGATCCAGAGACTCCAGGATCATGACCTGAGCCGAAGGCAGTCGCTTAACCAACTGAGCCACCCAGGCGCCCTCCAGTTTCATTTATTAGCCCAACAGTGTCCTTTATGGCATTTTTCCCCCAGTAAAGAGTCTAGTCCAGCCTCACAAATCACAGCTGTCCTGTCTCTTTAGTCTCCATTGGTATGGAATAGTTACTTGGGATTTCCTTTGAGTAATGCAGGCCAGTTAGCTTATTTATAGAATGTCCATCAATATGGGTTTGTGTGATGTTACAGAGGACTACATTCACATTGTTCATTTGGGGCTGGAATACCAAGAAATGAGGTTGTATCCTTTTCACAGTGTCATGTTAGAGGTAAATCACCTTTTTTGGTGATGTTATGTTTGATCACTTGGTTAAGGTGGTTGTCTGTTTTCTCCACTCTATAGCTATTTTTTCCTTTTTTACTAACTAAATAATATGTAGTAAGATACTTCCATATAATATTAAATAACCTGTTCATCAACTTTCTTCCATTATTTTTTAAGTTCAATTAGCCAACATATAGTACATCATTATTTTCAGATGTAGTGTTCAGTAATTCCTCAGTTGCGTAGAACACCCAGTGCTCCTCAGATCACGTGCCCTCCTTAATACCCATCACCCAGTTACCCTATCCCTCACCCCCCTCCCTTCTGTAACCCTCCATTTGTTTCCCAGAGTCCAGAGTCTCTCATGGTTCATCTCCCTCTCTGATTTCTTCCCATTCACTTTCCCCTCCCTTCCCCTACGATCCTCTGCACTATTCCTTATATTCCACATATGAGTGAAACCATATGATGATTGTCTTTCTCTGCTTGACTTATTTCCCTTAGCATAATACTCTCCAGTTCCACCCATGTTGATGCAAATGGTAGGTATTCATCTTTTCTGATGGCTGAGCAATATTCCATTGTATATATAACTGTCTTCCATTAAATTTAGCATTCTTTGGTGATTCTTGCCCGAATCCATTTTTTTCTGATTTTTTTTTAAATTTCATCATTCCTTCTGTATTTGTTAGTTGACATACTACTATAGAAAAGGGCTTTCTCTCCTTATTTATCATTATAGACTCATAAATTCTTATTTTATTTAGTAGATTTTGATTCATTACTTTCTTATTTGTTTTGGTGCTTACATTATCCCTGCAAGACCTTCCAGGCTCATTTTTTACCTTTCCTGATCCTGCTATGGAATTTGTAAGGCATTTTTTTATTTAAATTCAATTAGCCAACATATAGTACATCATTAGTTTCAGATGTAGTGTTCAATAATTCATCAGTTGCATATAACATCCAGTGCTCATCACCCAGTTGCCCCAGCCCCCCCACACCTCCCCTTCAGCAACCCTCAGTTTCCTAAGTTAAGAGTCTCTCATGGTTCATCTCTTTGATTTCTTCCCATTCAGTTTTCCCTCCCTTCCCCTATGATCCTCTGCACTATTCCTTATATTCCACATATGAGTGAAACCATATGATAATTGTCTTTCTCTGCTTGACTTATTTCACTTAGCTTAATACCCTCCAATTCCACCCATGTCAATGCAAATGGTGGGCATTCATCCTTTTGAATGGCTGAGGAATATTCCATTGTATATATGTATCACATCTTCTTTATCAATTCATCTGTTGAAGGACATCTCAGTTCCTTCCACAGTTTGGCTATTGTGGACATTGCTGCTATGAACATTGGGGTGCAAGTGCCCCTTCTTTTCACTACATCTGTATCTTTGAGGTAAATACCTAGTAGCGCAGTTGCTGTGTCATAGGGTAGCTCTATTTTTATTTATTTTTTTTTTTTTTAAAGATTTTATTTATTTATTTGGGAGAGAGAGAATGAGAGAGAGCACATGAGAGGGGGGAGGGTCAGAAGGAGAAGCAGACTCCCCGCCGAGCAGGGAGCCTGATGCGGGACTCGATCCAGAGACTCCAGGATCATGACCTGAGCTGAAGGCAGTCGCTTAACCAACTGAGCCACCCAGGCGCCCCGGGTAGCTCTATTTTTAATGTCTTGAGGAACCTCCATACTGTTTTCCAGAGTGGCTGTACCAACTTTCCAGAGTTGCATTCCCACCAACAGTGTAAGAGAGTTCCCCTTTCTCCACATCCTTGCCAACATTTTTTGTTTCCTGTCTTGTTAATTTTAGCCATTCTAACTGGTGTAAGGTGGTATCTCATTGTGGTTTTGATTTGTATTTCCCTTATAACAAGAGATATTGAGCATTTTTTCATGTGTCTGTTGGTTATGTTTGTGTCTTCTTTGGAGAAATGTCTGTTCATGTCTTCTGCCCATTTCTTGACTGGATTATTTGTTTTTAGGGTGTTGAGTTTGAGAAGTTCTCTATAGATCTTGGATACCAGCCCTTTATCTGATAAGACATTTCCAAATATCTTCTCCCATTCCATAGATTGCTTTTTAGTTTTGTTGACTATTTCCTTTGCTGTGCAGAGCTTTTTAATCTTGATGAAGTCCCAATAGTTCATTTTTGCTTTTGTTTCTCTTGCCTTTAGGGACGTGTCTTGCAAGAAGTTGCTGCAGCCGAGGTCACAGAGGTTGCTGCCTATGTTCTCCTCTAGGATTTGGATGAATTCCTGTCTCACATTGAGGTCTTTCATCCATTTTGAGTTTATCTTTGTGTGTGGTGTAAGAGAATGGTCCAGTTTCATTCTTCTGCATTTGGCTGTCCAATTTTTCCAGCACCATACTGTCTTTTTTCCATTGGATATTCTTTCCTGCTTTGTCAAAGATTTGTTGACCACGGAATTGAGGGTCCATTTCTGGGTTCTCTATTCTGTTCCATTGATCTATGTGTCTGTTTTTGTGCCAATACCATGCTGTTTTGATGATCACAGCTTGGTAATAGAGCTTGAAGTCAGGCATTATGATGCCCCCAGGTTTGGTTTTCTTTTTCAACTTTCCTCTGGCTATTAGGGTTCTTTACTTGTTCCATACAAATTTTAGGATCGTTTGTTCCAGCTCTGTGAAAAATGTTGATAGTATTTTGATAAGGACTGCTTTGAATGTGTAGATTGCTCTGGGTAGCATTGTAAGGCATCATTATAAATAAATAATTTTCCAACAAACCTACAAAATAGGTATTATTACTGTTTCTATTATATGGCTGAAGGAACTAAGAGAGGTTAAACAAATATCCCAAAGTCCTAGAGCTATGACATGGTGAAACCACCAGTGTTGCTTCTTCTAGTCTCACTCTCACTACCCCCATCCACCCACCAAATCTACTTTCCACAAAGTTAACAGAATGATGTACTTCAAATGAAAACACTGAATCTCTTCCACCACACCAGCAATGCCTTGGCACCTGGTATCCACACACCAAATATTTGTTAAAGTGAATGGAATTAAACTGACAAAGAGTTAACAAATTAATCCTATCACTATTTTTTTTTTTTCAGTGATTTGGCCCAAGGAGCATAAAAGTGAGAAGAGAAGAAACTGAGGATGCCGTCATAGGCTTTAGGGCAGATGTGAAGATACCTCTTAGGATATCTACCCCTGTGGCCAATCAGGATATACTCCCCCTCCCCCACCCCATAATCTCCACCACTACATCTGAAATCCTACCATAATGACCTCACACCCCATTCTCCCACATTATCCTAGTGCTCAGAACCTCTCTATTTCCTTTTCCCAAGAAAACATCCCACCCCGGTATCACTGACTTTACTCCCAGTCAGTCACCACCTTGTGTCTTCTTCCTTTATCTAACTTAGATCCAGCAGTTCAGTGATTCAAATACTCCCCAAACTCTAGCTTCAGCTTCCTAACTGTTCCTTCCCTGCAAACTCTCAGACTTGGAAGACTCCACACATCTCCTCCTTCCCTGAAATGCCTGAGCATTTCTGGAGAAAATCACACAATGATAAGGATGGTTGGCAAGTTTCAGCAAGCTTCTGACCTGATCCTGATCAGCTGCTCCCCGCCCCCCATCCCCTTAACCATGATTCTAAGCTTTTCTCTCTCTTTATGTCCTTTCCCCTCCACCCCCTTTCTCTGAATGCCTCCTACAATTGGGGAAAAATCCAGGCTATGGAACAGAAGCAACACCTCTATTTAATCCATATGTACACTTGCCTTTACTTCCTTTCTTCTTTGTCTCAATGAAGAGGTGACTTTTAACTTTCATGAAACATATCTTATGGTCTTGATCCCGGCTTGTACTACAACTTTCCTCCATTAAATTATATCTACTTTTTCCTACATATTTCATCTCTCCATTATTCTGTATATCTTCTTTTATTGCTTTCTCTTCAGCCATATAAATAAGCTCCATTCTCTCTTCTCTTTAAAAGTAAAACATCCTTTGATCCTACATCTTCCCTTTATCTATTGCCATATTGTTTTTATTTTTCCCATGAATAAGATTCTTGAAATAGTTTGCACCCACTGCCTCCACTTTTCTCACCTCCCTTTTGCTCCTCAAACCACATTGCCATCTGCCCATACCATTTCACTGAAATTGCCTCCTCCAAAGTCACCCACGACCTTTTAGTTGCTAAATTCATTGGACACTTTTCAGGCTTTATCTTATTTAACTGCACCCTCTCCTTTATCTTGTTTTTCCTTCAAAAAAGATCACCCTTAGATATTGAGGATACTATACTTATCCAAACATACCTGACCTTGTCCTTATGGAATGCAGAGTCCAGGAGAAACAGACATTAAACAAAGAATGACATGATTAATTATTAAATAAATGTAAATGTGATATGCTACAAAGAAAATTTAAATGTTGTTATGAGAATAGGGGGCCCAGCCTAATCTAGAGGGGAAATGGTTAAAAAAAACAAAAACAAAAAACTTGTGGAAATGGCACTTAAACTGAGACCTGAAAAATGAAGAGCAGTTGGCCCAATTAGAGATGGTGAAGGAGAGAAGAACCTTCTAGACTAAGAAAACAAAATGCAAGAGCCCTAAGATGGGCAGGAGGGTAGACTGGCAACATAAAAAAGGGCAATGTGACCAGGTCAAAGAGAATAAGGGGGTTCCAGGTGGGGGCTGGAGATGGGGACGTAAGTGTGAAATCACTCACATTTGGACTTTATCCTAAGAATGATTTGTTTCCATTGAAGAATTTTATTTATTTTTAAAGATTTTTATCCATTTATTTGACAGAGAGAGCACAAGCTGGGGGAATGGAGGGAGGATGGCAGAGGGAGAAGGAGAAGCAGGCTCCCTGTTGAGCAGGAGCCCAACTTGGGCCTCGATCCCAGGACCCTGGGATCATGACCTGAGCCAAAGGCAGATGCTCAACCGACTGAGCCACCCAGGTGCCCCTCCACTGAAGAATTTTAAATAAGAATATAGTAGGATCAGATTTGACTCCAGAGCCCCCAAACACCAAGTGCAAATAATGGCAACTTGGACCAGGGTGGTGGCAAAGAAGACCTAGAGAAACATACAGATTAAAGATGCATCTAGGAGTTATAATGATGAGACCCTGAAATTTATTGCATTGGCGGATATCAGTAATCAAAAAAGAAAGGTAATAAGAATAAAACCTAAATTTCTAGCACAAACAACTCAGTGAACAATGATACCGTTTACCAAGATAATGAACACAGGAGAAGGTGTTTCCTTGGAGGTGAAAATTATGAGTTTGAGGTGCCTCCAGACATGTGGAGATGTCCATGGATAGTTGGATATATAGGTCTAGAGTTCAAGAGCAGCTCTGGGCTGAAGATATAAAATGGGGAGTCATCAGCAAATGGAGGGTAACTGAGGCCAAAGGAGGATATGAGATTGGCTACAGAGACACGGAAGAGTGAGGAAAAGCCTCGTGTCTACTTATTGACCCATACCCTACCCTACAGCCATCTGAACTACTAGTTCTCGATAGGACCTATTCTTTCTCTGTCTTTTATTTCTCTCCACATACTATTCCTTCTTGATATGTCTTTCTCACCTCTTCCTTGATATGTCTTTCTCACCTCTTCTTCAAGATTCAATTCAGGTGCCAACTTCTCTACAAAGCTTTGCCTTATCTTCCCATTGGTTAGATGCTGCTTCTATTTGGTCTTAGAATTCCTTATACATATTTTTCACATAACACTCATCACACTGTAATGTAATGTTTGTCCCTCCACAAGACCATAAATTTCTTAAGGACAGAACTTATTTCTCTTTGAGTCCTAGGGCCTAGCACAGTGTCAAACACATAACAATCATCTCAATATACACTTGGAAGAGAGAAAAAAGTTCTACTAGGGAAGTTTCCTATGTGAGTCATGCAATCTTTGACTGTTAGAACCAGAATGAACTTTGGATATTTTCTACTCCAGCGTATTTTACTGGGGCGGGGGAGGGGTGGAGGTGGCACTGAGGCTCCATCACATATTAGCGGCAGAAACATATTTAGAATTCATATTTTTCTGGCTCCCAGGCTAGTGGTTTTCCCATTGTCTGATTACCAAACAGCCCAAGAAACTATTTACTCAATGACTTGCACATAAAATGTATGCCATGTAGGTCTTTCTAAAAGGTAGAATACTAAAAAATACTAAAAGGTGGGATATGAAAATACTGAAAAAGGCACTTTTTAAAGGTGGAATTCTTAAAAGATACATATACAGGTACAAACATATAACTGAAATGACCTAAGAGTTATAGAACAAATTCAGAATCTATACTATTACTGAATTTGTGCATGATTAATAAAAGCAAAAGATGTCTGAATTGTGTAGATTGTTCATATGTGGTCCTGTCTAGGCTGGGATTGGGTACAGGAGGTTGACTAGTTCATTGATAACAACAATAATAATGGCAACATATTTGTTGAAGCCTCACCATGAACTGAGTACGAGGATAAATTCTTTCATGCATTAATTCATTTGATCATCCCGGCAAAGCCCTATGAGGAGTTTAGAAAAGTTAGTTATTGCCTAAGGTCACATAGTTAATTGGTGGCCAAGCCAGCGATTACATCTGGCGGTGTGACTATAAAGGTATGTTTTAAATGCTCTCCCACCTTTAATTAGTTAATCCTATATATCCTCTCCACCTAGCAGCTCTGACTGCAAGTATATTCTCCTTGCTGATCTCTTAAAAAAAAAAAAAAAAAGTTTGAGGAATAATTCTTCCCCTTTTATCTCTGATTGATAGAAAAGAAATGAAACGTACTATTCTCTCTTTCCCAGCCACTTCATTGGGTCTGAAAGAAAAATATTTAAGTGAAGAGAAGATAAATATTTATTCATTAATGAGCTAGGCTCCATTACATTTTCTTTTTCATAGAAAAAAGAATCTATAACTGTGCAATATCTTCTATTTGTCCACGTTTCTCTGTGCTTTTCGGTGTCAATGCTATCTTGGATTATAAACTCTAGATGGCAGTGATCAAGTCAAGGTTTGTGCGGTGTCTGGACAATGCTACATACATTGCATAATACATAATAAACACTATTTGTAATTATAATAAGGGTGAGTTCTGCAAGAGGTAAACAAGGGTATAAAATTCATCTTCCGTATGGTTATTATTCCATTTATATGAGAAGTCCACTAAATTCACTGAACCATATCAGGCCACATCTGTTTGAAAACCGACCAGTTTTTATGAACATTAAATAAAAATGGTTAGATTTAATGACAATTTATCATATCCATGCAAAAGTAATGAAATGAAAATGTAGCGAAAAGGAAGCCACACTGATAAAGAAAGGAGTTTTAAATGCTAACAAGTTCAATGTTTTATTTTTTATCCTTTCAAAAATCAACTATCTGCTACTTAGGCTCCGGAACTTTGTAATTGGAGGGCATTTTTGTTTCAGTGTTGTGTTCTTTCTTTGCTTAAGTATTAACCTGAGTAGCACAAACTCAGAAAATATGCCAAACATATTTATACACGAACTTTTCTCACAAAAGCGAGGTTTTTGAGCCTGAGGAGAAACTGCTTGGATGAACAATTTTACTACAAGGAGAAGCAAGGAACACAGCCCTTACACAGAATGAAGATAAAGCTGGGGGTTGGGGGGAGAGGGAAGCAGACAGGAAGTGAAAAAGAAGTTCTCCTAGCTGTATTTTATAGGTGAAGTAAATTCCACTTGGATTAGACCTTCTAAGTTACTATGACAGAGGGTAAAGAGAGGTGGAAAGAAAAGTTTGAGTGACATTTTTGACAGCAAGCTACAGAAATAACAATTTGACAGAAGAGGCCATCATAAATATAAGATCATCTCAGGCATGAATAAGATTTCCCTTAATGTAAAAAATATGGAGCACGTGTAGGATTCAATTTGGGGTGAAGAGAGAGAGCCAGGCAGGCAGGTTACCTAGAAGCAAGCTACTAGGGCTGACGTCAAAGAACTCTCATAGCAGTTTAAATATCCCTAGTGAACATTTTTGGAGATTTTGAGGTATCGCTCTCAGTTATTCCTATTTATATCTGTTTCTAGCTTGATTGACTGAGATGACGTATAACCAATAAATAGAGAAGGCTGGGATTTCTATTAATACAAAGTTTGTTTTTGTGCCAGTACCGAAATCTATTTATCCTTCAGGTAGAAGATAGATCCTCCTTCTTGCCTAATCAATACGGGCATCACAGATCAACAACAAATCTTCATACTGGCAAACAGACCAGTCAATATCTTATTATTATTTAATAAGAATTTCATTGTCAGTGCACTGAGAAGAAAAATATTAGTAGAAAAGTCTGCATGTAGCATTATAAATACTGCTCTAATATAAGGGACAGAAGATGGAAAAGCACTATATTGTAAGAAAAATTAGCCTCAAGTTAAGAGCTTTGGAATCTTGTCAGGAGGTAGAGCTAACTAGTTTTACGAGTTGGACCTGGTTAGTTGCCATCTTTGGGCTTCCAATTCTCTGTCAGAAAGGTGAAGGGGGTTGACCAAACTTCTCCCCAAAGCCCACCTTTCAGCTCTGAAATCTACGACAAGTAAATATCTTATTTTGAATTTTCATTAGGTTAAGGATTTAACAATCAGCCGGAACAGGATGACTAACCCATAACATGTTTCAGAAAAATATGAAATGACATGTTGAAGAGCATTTCAATTGAACAAAACAGATTTGTGTGTGTGCCATTATTGATACACAAATGTTGAATGTGTTTTACTGTATCTACTGAGTGTGATTGATAGGAGATGCCTCAGTTTCAAGGTTTGTGAATTTCAGTAGCTTGTCAGTGGTATCGCTTCTTTCAAAAAAAAAAAAAAAATTATACCCTTACAGAGAACAGACAAATTGAGACAAGATATACATAAAGCATCAATTTAGCACAAACATCCACTTACAATTGTGAATATATCTGTGAACAGATATGTGTGTGTGTATGTGTATATATAGAGAGAGGTGAATATATATGTATGTCTGTGTAGTTGGGAGTTTTTCAGAAAATTTGAGCATTTTTACAAGTGTTTATGCTTTTCAGAACGCTTAGCATTTTTGTTTTGAAAACAACTTGTCTTCCTTTTCAAAATGTACGTGCTAAGCTGGCTCTGAGGTCAGAATGAGCTATCTTCACAGGGTTGGGTCAGCCCCCACTCAACGGTTCTTGTACAGAAAAGAAACTAGTGGGGTGGGGGTGGGGGGCACCTGGCTGGCTCTGTCCAGAGAGCATTATCCTGGGTTGGTAGGTTTGAGCCCCACATTGGGGGTAGAGATTACTTAAATAAATAATTTAAAAAAAGAGAGAGAGATTAGTGGTGCTATTAAGTCTCAAATCTTCAGCCCCTTTTCCAAAACACTACCAAACTCTTGAATGTCTATCAAGAGGAGGAAAAAAGAGTTTGCCTTTTTTTTAAGATTTATTTTGGAGAGAGAGCGAGAGAGCATGAGCAGGAGGGGCAGAGGGAGAGAGAATCTCAAGCCAATGCCATGCTGGGCACGGGAACCTGTCACGGGGCTCCTTCCCAAGACCCTGAAATAATGACCTGAGCCAAAACCAAGAGTCAGGTGCTTAACCAACTGTGCCACCCAGGTGCCCCCAAAGAGTTTGTCTTTTACTAAAATATTAAATCCTTGTTTTCATCATCTCCCTTTCTACCTTGATTAAAACTCTTTCTTCCTCCACCTTTCATTCAAATTTCCCCACTTTGAGACGAAAGCATGAGTAAGTCTGGTGCAGAAAGAGGAAAACTAGTGAAGAGAAAACTTGGCTCCTCTCCCTTGCCCTGCTGTGTTCTTTCCCCTCTCATTTCTGTTTGTATCTAACTTAGATTATGTCTGTTGAAATTCTCTTTATACCGGGGATATTTTAGGTTTGCAGTATTTTTACGTCGAATAAAAATAGCCTTAAATTTTAAAGCCATCATGTCACAAATATTTTACAGATTAACTTGATTTAAAACATAAGTGAATATCAAGTGAGAAAAGCACAAATGTAGATTTTCTTCCCAAAACTTGTAGGTATCTGCTTTCACCTTAAAAGATTTAAGTTTCTGATAGAGGCCACTGGAAGTAAGTTCATGTTTAGCAAGATCATACCAAAAAAAAGGGGTGGGGGAATGGAATTGATGGGAGCCCACCCTGGGTCTAATTTAGAAGTTTCCATTTATGTCATGTCAGATTTGGGGAGACTGAACCCTCACTGAATGCATTGGTCTGACTGTCTCCCAGGCTTGATACCCAGGGTTCGCGACTGCAGTTCCTGGCACAGTCATAAATATTCATACCTCTACTAATAATTTGCAAGCCAAATTCATTTGGCTTTTTTCACCCCATCAATCTTATAATTAATAAGGGTGGTGCTCTTGTTTCACTTTCCTCCGAAAGAAAAGATAAATGAAATAAAGAGTCATCCTGTAAATTTAAATAGGAGTGCCTCTCACTGATTAAAAGCTGATGCTATCGTGAAGTGGGGGAAGAAGAGGCTTCAGCTCTTTCATTGGTGGCTGACTGGGGAGGGGGGTGAAGATGAGAGCAAGGGAAACATTCCCAGATGTGGCGGCATGAGCCTTGATCTGAAGCGCTTGGTTATCTATCAAATAATGTGTAGGAAGACTTTGAGATACTATGTTGAAAGTGAATTGGAGGGGATATATTTACAAATTGCCTTCTTATCTAGTGTTTGGTGAGAGATGGACACTGAGTAGAGCATGCCAATATCCAGAGCATTAGATGTTAAACAGTCTGCAGGTTCTGCCTGCAGTCGAGAAATTCAGAGCCATCTTAGAAAGTTGTCAAAATTTAGTGATGATTGGGCCTTTAAAGTGACTGCCTTTGAATTAGAATGATAGCTGCATTTCTAAATCTAATTGTAAAGACTTGGTCTCCGCAGAAACACTGAAGGGGGCGTACATGACAAAGTGACTGGACAAATAAATCATGGTACATAGGACATGGTGCAAATTGTCTGCTCCCGTTGGATTTTCTAAGGTCATTTATAGCAAAGCAGGAAAATCAAACTGAACATAATTTAGAAATAAAATTTTGATAATTGAGCTAAGTAACTTGAACTTGTCAATCACCTGTGACCTTATTCTATTTACACTTCACTTGAACATTCTAAAGTCCTAAGGCCGGTGGATAAGCTTCAAGTATGAACAACTGCTCTCACTCTGTTGTGTGTGTGTGTGTGTGGGGGGGGGGGTTATCACTCCTCTGAACAGATGATTTAATCTGTATTAAAATTAAGAGACTTGGATAAATAAGCGGAAAAAACTTAACTTTGGAGTTAGGTATTTGCCTCTAACTTTCCTTTAGGGAGACTTACCTTAAAGATGCAAAAGTGTGTGTGTGTGTGTGTGTGTGTGTGTGTGTGTTGGTTAGTTTGGTTTAGGAGCTCTTGTCACCTGAGCTATTCTTGAGACCACCCCCTGCTTCCACTTAATTATGTGAAGGTGGTATGAGGGGACATCAGACACTCCTAGTGTTCTTTATCCTTAAAGCTTGTACGCAAGTGTCTTGTTCTATAAAAGCCTGCTATGTTCATGGCAATTCTTTTAAAATGCCTAAGCACAGTTTATACATTAGTTTTTTACCCTTATTCTATGGGAGTATAATTACACATTTGATTTACTGGAAAAAAAAAAAAGTCTTCCTCTACTGACATTTAAAAAAGGGGAGTAACTAGGGCACCTGGGTGGCTCAGTCGTCTGCCTTCAGCTCAGGTCATGATCCCAGGGTCCTGGGATCAAGTCCCTCACTGGGCTCCCTGCTGGGCAGAGAGTCTGCTTCTCCCTCTGCCCCTCCCCCTCTCTCTGCCCCTCCCCCCTGCTCATGCTTGTGCTCTCTCTCTCATTCTCTCTCTCAAATAAATAAAATCTTAAAAAAAAAAACAACATAGTGTGCTTCTCCCTCAGTTACTCCCCTAAGTCTGAGTGGGCCTCCTTCTGTTCTCAGACCTAAGGCAGGCAGTCAGCAGCTGCAGGCTTGCCACTGAGCTGAGAGCCCACAGAAGACAAGTGCCACAGGCTGAAACTCCAAGACACCTTTGCAAGGAGTTCTCTGTTGCTTTGGGGGATGTGAGTCTCGCTCTTTGCAGGTTCTGCCCTGGAGAGGATGGGGGTTAACTGGCTTTTCCTCTCCACCAAGCCCTTCTCAATCTTGCTTGGCTGAGAGGTTCTTAGAAAAATCTATTACCTTGTTGGGTAACAGAATCCCTCTCCTCTCTCACTGACATTTCAAAAGCAGAATTAGACCCACCTAAACTTGTGGGGCTTTCTGGGTCTTTGCTGTTGCTCCAATAAACACAGCAGTTTTCCTGCTGGGGAGCCGCCGAAGGATGACAGAGATCTAGGGATGATAGAAGAACTTGGGGGTGGGGGGTTCTGACAGTCACCCCTTCTCTCATTCCAAATCTGCTCAAAGACCCAGAGGCAGACCTTCTTTTCATCCTTGATGCCACCCCAAGTCCCACTGAGGCCCTGATGACCGCCTCCCAGCAGAGGCTGCTGCAGGGGGCTAGTGCCGGAACAGCCTGGGCCTTGTCACAGCCCAGACACCTTCTCGATTTTTTAAAAGGTGCCAGAGGTTGACCGCTTAAGTTCGGGCAGGGCTCTTCCGATCACAGAATTTCTCACCTGTGTAGGACCAGAGGACTAGATCTCTTCCTAATTCTCTTCCGGGCAGCCAGGGAAGGCAAAGAGCATGGAGGAAGAGGAAGGTGAAAAGCTACCCCCCCCCCACCCTGCAGACGGGTGTCCTCCCCAAGACCCGGAGCTGCACGGGTCCCCCGCTCTGCACGGAGTCCTCCCCAAGGGACACCAGCTGTGTTCCTCCTCAGCCAGGGAGACCTGAAGGGTTTTTTGCAAATACGTTTTTGGTTTTGGTTTTGATGTTCTTCCTTTCTCTTTTTTGAGGGAACAGAGCAGGACTGAGTCAGAGAAGAGATAGCCACTGCAGAGCTTTGTGGCTATTTCTGTACACGTATGCCTAGGGCACCCTGCATGTTTGTAGAAGGAGGTAGGGATGGGGAGCACAGACAGACAGACAGAAGGTAGGAAGCTAGGGAACTCTAGACAAAGTGGCTCTGTAACTTGAGTCAGAGACACACCAGACCCCAACGACTGTTGCCTCACCTCGCAGGTCTGCAACAGACACCTATATACCTCAGGGGTCTCTTTGAGCCTTTTTATGCATCAGCCCCAAGAACTTTCTTTGTTCCCCAGGATGCAGAGAGGGAGGCTGGTGGGGGGAAAGAGGGGCTGAAGTGGACATTGGGGCTGGCGTGGCAGGTGGCAGAGGTACAGGCAGAAGAGTTGGGCCCCAGGGTGCCTGGCTGAGCTGCTCAGTGCTCACCCCTCTGCCTGCAGGCCCACCTGCCTTCAAAACCTTCATCTTGAGAACACAGGACTTTCCTTCCACTGATTTGGCTTATTTTCTATACGAAGGGAAATTGTGAATCGTATTGATTATTATTATTTTTCGAAGTCACATTTTTTACCTGAGAGTGTCTACCAGGCATCAATGGAGAGCTAAAGAGTTTGGATAATTCCCAATAAAAACTACCATGAACGACAATTTGTGTTAAAGCGAAAATGGGGTTACTTTTGGACAGTGACCGCATTGGCCCTGTCTGTACTGGGGTAGAAATAATCCTCTTGATATATTACTACGTATGGGTTTCTTAAACATCCCACTTCTACTGATTTCAAAAAGTGAATGGGTTGACACAGCCCAAGAGCCTACTTCTGTGTCAGTGTGTTGTGAATAAATACTTTGGACTTAATGGATCTGCCTGAAATCCACAAAGACAGGCAAAATAGAGGAGGGGAAAGGGAAATTCACATTAACTCGGGCAGAGATGACAAAGGGAAGAGGGAGCTAGAGAGAAAACAAGGAGAGATGGAGAGAGGAGAGGGAGGGAGAGGGGGCGGGGAGGACGGGGCCAGGGAGAGACAGAGATTTTCACACTTGCAGACGGAGGGCTTTGAAGCCTTCGACCCGACCCCCAAACCTGAGTGCATCTCACAAAACAGGTTCGGCTCGTCTTTCAGGCGGTCTCCTTGCCCCCCGTGCGCGGTCCCCGGGGCTCTAATTCACTCCTGCCCTCTCTGCACAATGACATTCGAACCTGGGAAAATAATTGCATTAGAGCAGATTACTTATAACCGATAGTTATCCGTCTTTTTCTGTTCGACAGAAGTCTATTAAACTCAGCACAGTCATTACCAGCTGAGCTCTAGAGCGCGCGCCTTCATTAAGAAAATTAAAATCATACTTTTGAATCTAAGCAAAGCCTGCGTAGGTCTCGAGAGCCCGCGTCTAACCCCGACGTTTTGGTAAGCCTGATTTTCCCGCGAACCAATCTCTGCTTTTTCGGATACAGTAGGTCAGGGCGAAAAGATTGAGTGTGATGACAATTACTCGAAGATAGGGATGTCTGAGCTCTAGAAATACCATCTTTCTTCCCAGCCCCTTACACCCCCTCCCCCGCCGCCTTTCCTCCCGTGGATCTTTTCTCAGGCACTTTGCAGTTAAAGGCACCACACCTGTGCAGGCGTGGCCCGGAATCTGGGGAGCTGGTGTGGGTGACTGAGGCGGTGGGTGAGGACAAGGGAAGGTGTGGGTTCAGGGCCCAGGAAGCCAGGAGGGTGAACTTTCCCAGCTGACGTCTGCGGCCAGAGGCCCGTTCTAAGTGCACGTGTTTCACACAAGCGCGCGCGCGTGCACACACACAGACACACGGGGGGGGGGGAGACTTCCCCCTTCTTTGCATTTCACACTCGATGCAGGACCAACGTGGCCTATGAGCCTTTTGTCCAACCAGGCACGGGAGCCTGGCCCCGGGACTGAGCAGGCGGTTGCATGAACCTCAGACCAGGATTCCTCGGTCCCTCTGGCCGAATCTTCGGCCTCTGGGGACCTATTTGGGTTTCCTCCTTGGCTTGGCAGGAGCCTCAGCTTGCGGTACCCCTTGGAGACTCTGGGCGCGGAATTGGCCCAACTTCTCCCTCTCCCGCGCCCCCAGCTAGGGGAGGAGGGCACAGGTGGGAAGACCAGGCTGGGGAGGGAGGGCAACACCCCCTACTTCCCCTCCCCGTAGCCTCAGGGCAACATCTCCCATGGCTCCAGGGAAGGTGGGATCTCCAACTCCACTTTCTACTGGAAACAGCACCCCGCAGAAGAGCTGTCTGCTCAGTTAGGAGGGGGCGCTTTTGCATTGATTTTCTGTGGCATCTGGAAATTCGCAGGGTTTGAAGAATAATTTTTAGCATGTTTTGTTGTGGTGGTTGTTAGCCACTGCCTTTGTTTCAACATTTTGCTTTTTATAATGTTAATTTCTGTGTCTTTCTCTGAAAGGTCTGCCCAACTCCAGGGCTCTCAAGGAAAACACAAAGGCTTTTGCCTATTTTCGGGGTGTCCTCTCCTAGGGCTCTAGAAGCAGAGAGACGCTGCTTCCATTTTTTGTCAGAATGCCCAGTAATAGAGTTCTCCACCCCTCTATTCTCTATGTCTAATGAGGGCTTTGAGGTTTATTAGGGGAAAATAGCACACACCCACTCAGCACTCAAATACAGGATTAGGTGGAGTTTACTTGAAAGTGTATAATATTATTGTTCCTTGGCAAGTGTCTAATTCTCTTTTCCATAATTTCTATCCGACACAAAAGCCTACAAAATTCAAGTGATGAAAGTCAGTGAATAGATGTGGACAAGTGAACATCTTCTACATCTCCACAATTTTCAACTCCCTAAACTGGTGGCTGTTTTGTTTTTTCTTTTTTTTTTCCAGGGGAAAAGAAAATAAAGCAAATGCACCTTCACTGTTGTTTTAGTGTTTAGTTCTTATCAAATGTAGACGCATCATTCGATTTCTTTTTCCTGTGTAGCAAAAGAAGAGGAAATCAGAAACGAACAGCAGCTTTTTAACAGCAGGAAATCCAAGACTTTCGAGATGGTTTTCTTCTCTTCTGTTTTCCCCCTTTCTTCTTAAAGCAAAACAAAAGCAAAGATAAAGAAGGAAGAAACACCATTCCTCCCGGAGAGTTTATTTTGTTGCTACAATACAGGGGTGGAGACAGTTAACGGCTATTTGAAATGATAATGCTTAGTGATCCCATTCATTTAATCATAATCTTCAAGTGGTTTAAGATTAATGGCAAGAGGTGTCTTCAGTCTCTTCCTAAGGACCTTTGCATTAATTTACGTAGAACATTGACCAGACTGTCAGTGTCTCCAAATTTCATTAAGTCAGACTGAGACAAATACAATGAGATGTTCATATTTTCTTCATCTGTGAGAGTATCTAACTGGAAATATTGCTACTTGCCTTCAACTACATTGGGGACACACACTGGCTTCCTTTTCTTTATTCTAGGTAGATAAGTACAGATATATAAACTGTTTTACAGATACATAGATATTTAAATGAACCAACAGTGTTTGCAGATAACTTCCGTTCCACTTCTGAGCTTAATGAAGACCTTTCCCAAAGTCAACTTCAGTGGCAGGTGGCAGGTTCTGCTCCCTCCCCAGACCAAGATTTCTATTTAAAGTAAGTTTGAATTCCCTGAACTTCTTCACAACAGACCAAAAAAATAATAATGAGAACAACTTGGAGTATAAATATTTAATTTACCTCGGTTGTCACAATAGCCCCAGTAATTCTTCAAATCACAATCCGACTGAGGCAACACTTCACTGGAGCGAAGACCCGGGCCGCCTCCGCCTTGCCCTAGGAGCGCTCCTGCCCGGACGCGCCCTGGTCCCCGTCCCGGTTCAGAGCGTCCCCAAGGAGGAGGGTTGGAGAAGGTGTGACACAGGGCGGTTCTAGGGAGAAGCGAGGGAAGAGAGTGGATTCTTCAACGAGGAGCTCCTTCCTGGTAGCCTGGCAAGAAATGAGCGTCAAGAGACCCACCTTTTCCCCCCGCCGTCCTCCCTGCCTTCCCCCGCGCCTCAGTTCTGAGAGCAGTTTGCACAAAATCCCGAAATCCGGTACTCTAAAAAGCAAACCCCCCAACTCCCCACAAACTAAAGTCGTTCCTCCTTGCAGATTGACACTCTTGGTGTGGGGTCTAGCTGTGGTCAGAAGAATTTCCCTGGGTCAGGGCTGCTTTGCCAGCGCCTCTCCCAAGAGTCGAGGCTGTCCGTGGAGTCGCGGCGTCTGCCAGCCCGAGATTGCCCAGGCTCGCGTTACCTGTGCGCCCTCGCCTAGAGTGGTCAGAAATCCGTGAAGATTAATTGGGAAGCCGAGAAAACGCCTGTATGCACCAAAACAGTTGAAAACATAACCAGACACCCTCAAAGAGTACGAGTCCCACGCTTGCATTTGACGTGAAGCACTCGAGTACGATCAAGTGTCAAAGACATTGGCGGTTTATTTTGGTGCACTTCAGCCACCCTTTCCGTTTCCAGCAAAACTGAGAAGCACAAGCGAAGAAAGACTAGGAACACGCGGGAAAAGACCGTGTGTGTCGGTGTGTGTGTGTGTGTACATAGGTAGGTGACAACTTTTAAACACATTCTCTAATTTGGGGGGGGGGCGAAAATCAGACAAGGACCAGTATTTCTTTGCGGTGTAGGAAAAGGTCGTTCAAGACGAGGACTGAATTCCGAAAGCGATTCTCTAGGACTTTACTGAAATAGGGCGAATTCCTCGGGAGTTTTGTTTTGCGAAGCTGCAAAATACTGTTTTGTATTAGCCTCTTTCCCCATCAGAGATCCATTTTTTAAAAACTTCTACAGCATCTATTAAAAACATTTCCTTAGACTCGGAATCTACAGTTTGGCAGAAACAAACAAACAAATCGCAGCAAAAACCCAGAGGAGAAAAGAATTTAGAGAAAGAAAATGTGTCCCTTTCCTAGTCACTTGATAGTTTATTCCCCGGAGGCCAAGTGAAGGTTGGGGTTCCTTCGTACTTTATTATTTTTTTAATCATTTATTCATTTAAATGTTCAACCTTGGCAAGCTATTCCCCTGCCGCGGGGTTTTGCTGCAGAACCGAGGTGGGGGTGGTGGAAGGGAGTCAGTGTGATGGGGGGGCGGCGGGGGACGCCGAAAAACACGATTTGCTTTGCAGGGGGCCGACCCGCAGCGGTCGACTCCGCTCGCCAGCAGGGGGCGCTCTGATGTTATATGTGGACGAGACAGCCGAGCCGCTCTGAGCTTGGAGACGGGCTTTGCAGTTTCACGCAGCTGCAAAAGGAAAGGGAGGAGGGATTGTAGGTCCTAAACCCTCAACAGCTATTCCATTTGGGTTATTTACCCTCTGTTCGAAATGTACCTACACCTCACTTTCCCTTCCCACCTCGCTTACTGCAACCTCCTCCCCATCAACCTCTTTTCGTCTGCATCTATGCAGCTCCTGTATAATCTCTCTCCCTGGCTTTGAAATATACATTAAGGCAACTTATTAAATGCGACGATGAATAGTCAACATTTTTTTCGCCTGTTAGTTCCGCTGATCCAAGCAGGATTTATTTGCAGATCTCACATCCTGGAGCCATAATGCGTGATTTTTTTTTTCCTTAAATAAAATTGGTCAAATGTTGACAACCTTTAAGCCAATCTAACACTCAAGATTAGTGATGGGAAACTAATGAGAAAATATCAGATCGCCCGGCCTGAGGGCTGCCAATTAAATCTTCGCTGATTGAAAAATAAAAGCGGACTTGGGGTGTGAGCCCAGCTCAACTTCAACTATTAATTTAACATGTTGCCCGGGTCTGTGCCTTCTCTCCTCTCAACCGCTTCCCGTAACACAGCTTCCTCCTCTCTCATCCCTCAACCTAAAAGCCAAATGTTATTTCTCAGAATATTTCAAGAGGTCCAAATCAGGATGATCATTTCTTACACGGTAAATATTAGGCCTTTAAGCAATATGATTTAACTAATTAGAAAATTTACATCATTAAGTCTCAGGGAGAGGAAAAAAAAAAAACAAATCTGCCAGTCATTTTAAAGGAGACAGGCACTATTGAAGTGTGAAGAAATCGGCTCTAATTCAAAAAGGCAATCGGGCAGAAAAAGCCCTCAACATTACCCTGCTAGTTATTAATCAGAAAGGGCTCTCCCCCCCCCTCAACCCTACCCCCTCCTCTCAGCACTGAGTTTAAGTTCGGTTTTTTTGCCAGTGGCCCATGTCATATTTATATTGAGATTTTTGTCTGCTAAAGGATTAAAACTTGAAAATGTTTCAATATGAAGAAAACAGAATCCTCAAAGGGAAAAATACTCGCAGGATCACCTCTCTTCCAGACAAGCAAACCTGTTGTGATAAGCAATTCTCACACCCCCTTTATTTTTTTTTTTTTCCATTCTTTCATTTTTTCCCCTTCCCATTAAGTTCCTATTTTGAAACCTGCTTGGTGAGAACTAGATAGTCTTTGTGTTCTGCACCCCTCCCCCTCCGTTCTTGCACCCCTCCTTCCTCCAAAGCGAGAAACTTACACTGAAAGCTGAAAAGTACAAATACATTAACAAAGCCCCACTCACTTTATAAAAAGGCCAGGGTCTAGGCTTACATGTCAGGCATCTAAGCAAAGGGGGATCAGTTGGGTGGGGCTACAGAGCAAACATGATGAACTAGAAATTTCCCCACCTATATATAATATTTGATAGTGTGGTTAAAGGGAAAAAGGCAGCTAGGTGTGAACAATTTTAAAGTGTACTGTGGTGTTGTGCGGCTTTTTCTCCATTCCCCACTTCTCTGTTCAGCTTAAAACAGCGGCCTCATTATATGTAGGTGCCCCTTCCCATCATACTCCTACTCAAGCCCTTGGTACACCACACACATAGCCCTCTCCCCAGTCTTCACAGTCCCAGCAAATTAACTGAAGGGAGAACTGCAAAGGAACTTTGTGAGCAGTTCTGTTTGGAAACTCAGGCCCTTCCTGGCATCTCTGAGGACTTGTTCCTAAACAGACACTGGGTTAAAAAAAAAAAAAAAAATTGATAGCAAGCCTTAGATATTCGATTTTCCTTCATTATTATTTCTTTTTAAATTACAAAGAGGCCCCAAAGGCTCATTTTTCTGCCTTAGCCTCTTCTCTTATTAGGTTCCATTCTAGCCTCATTTTCTTATCTTCCTCTCTGCCTTACGTCCTGAAAGTTTCACTAACTTGCTTCCCACCAAATCCCTGGGCCTGGAATTCTCAAGTCTGGGCTTCTGTGGGCCTGGGGCAGCTCCCCAACATTAGTTCAATGCCATTCTCCACCTCACCAGATTTCAGCTTTGCAGGAGAGAGCGGTAGCAGACCTGGGCTATTAACACACCACAGTTAATTCTCTGCGGGAACTTTTACTAGGTGGGACGTGTGGAAGGAGAAAACATCTGTAAACAGTGAGCGCTCTTGAGGCTGGGGAATGAGTTCTGACATAGAGGTCAGAACACATATAAAATATGGCAGAATTTGTGAAAGAGTTCAGAGTTAAATTTTGGCAAAATAAGGAGAGGAAAGAGAAAAGGGGGGATGCTGGAAAGAGTTTAGAGTGCTCCCCCAAATGCTGCTGCTTTTCTGGCTGTCACAGAGCAGATGGGAGTCGAACGTGCTCCTCTTTGAGAAAGATTAGAGTAAAATGGACACTTCTGTCACTTTCAGGAGGCGGGACACAGAGAGGTGAAAATATACAAGACAATGGCCTCTGGCGCTGGAGGGCTCCCCTGGAGGGCTCCCCACCCTTTGCCCTTCCCTCTCCGAACACTCCTTACCTTTGTTGCTGGGATTTGATCTGACACATTGGATGTCCCTGGACTAGATTCTCTGAGAGGAAAAAGACCACGAGAATCAACCGGTCTCCTGCATCTACTCCGAAGCCAAGAAGCTAAGTTACAATAAAATTTACAGCGCCTTTAACAACTCGCAAGTAAAGCATTAAAATTCTCTTTAATTGAGAAAATATTGATTTTTTTAAGTCTAGAAAAGGCGAAATCGTAATTTAGCTGCAAACTTTCAGGCGAGAATATAGCGTATTATGTCGCCGTATTATGGATCCACCCTTTATACCCATGCAACATCACATCTTTAATTGTGCTACTTTATGAAGTGATAAAGACAAAAGATAACCCGACTTAAGCAAAGGCTAAACAAAAAAGAGGACCTAGAGTAATTTCCTTTTCCAGTTATTTATAAAAGAATTGTCTATTTTTTTTGAAGCAGAAAAAAGATTCCCAAAGGGGAGGAAAGAAATAAAAAGAACGGAAAACCACAGACCAATCTAAAAGAAACTCACATTAGCAAATCCGTTGATATTCTTTAGCAAAGGAGGAATGAAGCCAACGCATTTTGAGAAAATGCATTCAGGGACAAAATTGCATCCTCCTTTAAACGAAACAAACCTGGGTCTATTTTCTTACTTTACTCCCAGTCCTTTTTGGGGGAGGGGGGGCAGAATCCATTGGTGGATAGGAAAGGGAAAGAAAATCAGGCTTTCTATGTTATTTCTGTATCGGTTTTTGGTATTATAGAGGAGTAAAGAAGTTTTTGTGTGGTGGTTTTTCATTGATCAGTCACTCTGAGCTAATGTAATTATCCTCATCAATAGGAGGCTGCAGAGAGAATCATTATGTGGGTGACATTGATAAATGATCGCCCAGGAACGGCCCTCTCGCGGGCAACCCCCACATCTGACCCTCCCACACACACAATGTAGTCATAGAAACACCTAGAGAACCTCGAGCACCGCCGCGAAGGGGCAAGAGAGGGAAGAAAAGCCCCGGGCGGCCGAGGTGGGGGTGGGGGCGATTGGGGGCGACCAGTCCCAGATCCAAACCAGTTGCAACGACAAAAAACAGCCAACCGCGGGGAGAGAGGCGGGCGTTGCGGGTGGGAGAATCCCCCTTCCCAGCAGCAAACCCTCCCACAGTTGCTCACAACAAAGTGAAAATCCGCCCTCCAGACGGACCCATTCCTCCACACCTTTTCCCATGTGCGACCTCACTACCAACAACATCTGATGTTTGCCGAGACACACATTTAAATAGGTTTCTCCAAAGGAGTTAAATAATTAGGTTACAAAACCTGTAGGCATCTCATTCTCACGCGGGTTCCCCCGTTCAAAAAAAAAAAACCCAAACAAACAACAAACCAAACCCATCTGAACAAAGGCAGCAGCTGGGTGACACCCCCCCCTCCAGCATTCTCCTCCCCCCACCAGCATCCCCCCCCCAGTTATTTACTGGGCGACCCCTTCCTTTCTCCACACCTCCTAACTCGGTGCCTCTGATTATGAGATAATGGATTTTGCGATTGTTCCTGTCAGGGGAAAAAAAAAACAAAAACAAAAACCGAACCCCATGTTTTCATCTTTTGACTGTTTTATTTAAGCCAATGGGAAAGTATTGAGAGCAGTAATTGATTCATAATGATCTATAAATCGATGTCGGAAAGCGGGGGTGGGGGTGGGAGTGGAGGTGTATGAAGAGTAAGGGGGGGGCGATGCTGTTTATTTATTTTATTTCTAAAGCTTCAACTAAAGTAGCTTTGACACTGTTGGGGCTGGAGGGGAGGAGCTGTTGGGCTCTGCTGGATCATCCATCATCGCTGTCACCCAGAGTCTGCCCCGAGGAGCCGTAGACGCAATCTCCCTTCTGTCTCTACACCGAAACTATTAATATTAAAACCTCCCTTCAAACACTGCCCCGACGGTCTCCATTCTCATCACAGTCTGACCGGCCTCCCCCATCAGACCTGCATTTCGCCCTCCCCGCGCACCGCAGCTTCCTCCCAGCCCCGGCCCAACGGAGGGAGCTCGACGACGCGTGCGACACCCTGAGTTGATTACTGCGACTGTTAGGTGCCCCCTTCCACCACCCCCCATCAATTTGAAGTACGTTGGGCTACCTCTAACACCACGCAAAGGGAAGGCCAGGTGAGGGCAGGGGCAGCCGGCGCGGAGGCGGAGAGCCTGCCCACGCCCGCTGCCCTTGCCGGGGCTCAGCCTCCTCCCCGCCTCGGGGCGCGCGCACGTCCGCACCAACCCTGCTTGGTGGGCGGCGGCCCGCAGCGATTGCGGAGCGAGGGGGCTCGGCACATCCAGACACCGGCCCTTCTGACACAGTGGCAACTTGCAGCAGAGGCCCAGGCTCCTTATCAAATTGCTGGCCTGCAAGACTAATGGGGAACTTGTGGGGATCCCAGTCTAGTCCCTTTGAAGGAAGGGCCTTCCTCTGACAGCTGTTAGAGATATTAGCCACATTTCCCTACCCAAACCTGCTCCGGGTTAACAGGCCCACGGGGGCGGGAGGGGCGAGGAGGCCAGGACGGTCCTGCTCTTCTTGGCCAATCTAACTAGGGTGAGCTGGGGGGGGGGGTGGCGCGGACCTGGAAGTGCTGACCTGGGTGGTGGGAGGGAGAAGAGGTGGTTGGAAGACACAGACTTTCCTGGTCTTTTCTTTTTCCGTTTAAATGTGGCTTCTTGCTCAATTCCCAACCCTTAACAGATGGCGACTGCAGTTCTCTCAGAATTTCTTAAAGAAAGGGAAACCTTTGGAATTTATTTCTGCTTTTGCTTTTCCATATAAATAAAAAGTGTTTTTATGTTACTCTTGTTTTGGAGAACATAAGCAATTTTATTCAGACTACAGTATTTCCTTTAACACTATATGGTTGTCAAAACACCATTCCCAGTTTCTTTGCTTTTGACAGCTGAGTCTTTCTTAAATATACCCAAATCGGAACTCTTTATACTAAATAGTAAACCCGAGATAGGAGCAAATGCCTTCTGAGGTGGTATAAAAAAAGCATTATAAAAATTGGACAACTCTACTACCTCTTGGTCTTAGCATATGGGGTGGGGGCAAGAAAATACAAACAAATATTATTACAATTATTATCTCCAAATATTGAAGACGTTTAAGGTTAACAGGATTTGTTTAAGGAGCTAAGCCTGAGATGATTTTATTCATTAAAACCAAGGGTAGAGAGTTTTGAGATCTCAACTTTGATGAAATAGCTTAGTAATAATTTCATTAAACACGTCCTAAACATGAACCCTTACCAAGTAAACTCTGCAGCATGTCCTTTACTGAGAGGAAAGGAAGAAAAATTTTCCATTTTTTTTTTCCAGCGGATGTGAGTTAATTTGTAAATGCAGAACTTTACCTAAAAGCATTTAAAGTAAAAATATACAAATACTTAGATTTTGCAAAAAGACTCCACGTGCGTGGGGATAACAAAAGTGAGGGGGAAGCTCTTTTCCAAGTGGCATAGAATTTCTCCGTTAATCAACAGTTTGTGTCAGAAGTGTTATTTCTACATTGAAAAAGCAGCCTATCAATTAAGCTGATAAATGTGTTTATAAAAAAAATCTACCTAAAAATAATACAAAAACAATAGAAATTTGTTTCCTTGTTTCTTTATATACAACTTTCCTTCATGTTTTCTGCACTGGGAAGATGGCAGAAGTCCAAGTAAGATACAAACTTGGATTTCTGAGCTGGTGAACTATTTCCCTATCAAGCTGACATCGCAGAACTAGTTTTATGATACTATCTCTTCTACACATAGGATTAAAAATGTAGGTGTTTCAAAATTCCAGGAATAGTATATTTATTTTAGAAATTGAGGGGGCATGCAAATACCTCACACTTTTTTTTCCACTTTGCACACTATCAGACATTGACAGTACCAGCAAGCCAGTAACCCAGATTTCTAGGAATGCTGTGTGATACTCTGAAAATGGCATTATATTGCCTGTTTTGCTGTTGTTTTAGGAAAAAATTTACGTTTAGTCACCCAACTGCTCACACTAGCGTGTCTGCACGTGGCGGTGTCTGAAATAAAAAGACCTCATAATAAAATTTATATTAAATATTAATGATTAAGTAATGTTTTCAACTCAGGATTTCAAACTCCATAGAAGTTGTTTACTCATCTATGAACATCTATATGTAAATTTTAATTTACATATTCAACAGCATTTTAGTAAGTAAGACAGAAAAAACACAGGCAGATGAATTATCTTTGAGCACAGACGTTAGTTATTTCTTATGATGTAAAATTAACCCTGAAAAAGCCCTTTATTCTGGCAGAGGATGAACATGAAAAGCTTTATCTGAAAGTATTTTTTTCCAACATCATGCATCTAAAAAGGAGGTTAGACATACTGAATGAAGGTAATCTTTCAACCTGGCTCATCTCACGCATATACACACACACACACACACACACACACACAATTTCATACCTTTAGAAGTTTTCTGCTGGTGGAATTTATAAGCCAAATACACACTACCCGCTACAGAAGGTTACCTTAAAAACTGTCGGTAAATTTCAAACCTGGCCAACTTCTGGGGGCAAAACCACCACCTACTTGTAACGCCGTATTTATAGCAGGCACTGGGCAACCTTGCCTTAAAACTACGAAAAACACAAAAAAAGCCTAACAAAAAATCAAAAATGAAATATTTATTACCGCATTTTGTGACTTAACACCTTTTTTTTTAACATAACGTCACAGTCCTCATACAAGTATTTTAATGTAAATTTGACAAAGCTTAAAGGTAACAGCATTTTCTTCTAGTGAGGAACACGTGCTGAGAAAAGAATTCATGGACATACAATACCAATTCCACAGCAGATCTGATACTAGCAAAAACATTCTTTTTTTTTTTCAATTG
>NC_135719.1:74141282-74193782 GCF_964656455.1 Halichoerus grypus | reverse complement strand
GAGTGAAAGCAACGCGAACACCAAGGAATTGTGGGTAACAAGAAAATGAGAGTGTGCTAATGATCGATGCAGACAAGCAATGAGTAATTCCAGAGCTCACAGTCAAACAAACTGCTTGTGGCACTAATACTCGTGCCCAATTACCAATTCAGAAGGAAAGTAAAAAGCAGTTTCAGGAGAGTCAGGGTGGGAAATCTCCAATTAGCACCAATTAGTGAAGTTGCTTCCTAGAATGGAATTCTGGGGACATTAAAAAAAAAAAAAAATCCTCCCAGGATGCCTGATGGAAGCATTTATTTACCAGGTGGTGAAACTCCTAGAGTATAACTTGATGAGGATTTGTGCCTATGGGACATGAATGGAGATACTAGTTGGAACTTGCCTGCTCGATTTGACTGGTCAATCATGGGCTGTACTATTCTTCTTCTGGCATTAATAAACCTGAAACAGAACAGAGAAGCCCAATCATCTAAGGCGGTTTCGGTGCCCCGTGAGCACTTTCGCACGAACGCTGAGGAGAACACAACATGGTCAAACATCTCCTGAAAATTCTCAATTCTTAAATCCAAAGGCAGTTTTCCCTTTCCAGGGTTCAAAAATAGTTGACTGGATCATCTCCATCACCTCCCAACCCACTTGAGGTTGACTTGTGACAAAGACTCAGGGAAGGTGGGGGGAGTTGGGGGGAGAAAAGGGTTCCCTGAGAAAACGTCTATTAATTTGCCATCATGTTTCTGCTTCTTGAACAAGCTGGAATCTGGTTAAAGTTCACAGGCTGGAGGATTTTTTTTCCCCCCCTTTCCCTAAACTCCCCATCATAGGGAGATCTAGCTTCCCCTTTGCAGCTGGTCATAAATGGAGACCAGGCTCTGGCCCTGTGCTTTCACAAGGTATTGTTAGGTCAGCAAAGCCATCAATTAGGCTGTCTGAAGTTTTATCACCAACACAGCAGTAATAAGTGCTGGCCAGAAAGACTTCTGCTCTTCGGCAACTCCCGCAGTTTAAGCCTGTAAAGTTAGGGGTCATTTAGAGGTCAGTGCCAGCTGGGGGCGGCCTTTCCAGTCTAGGCTGGGACACCCAGGGCAGGGATAAGGTAACTGCCAACCATAAACCCAGCCACCTTTCAACCCACTAGAAAGACAGAGCCTCAGGTACACATGGTTGATATTAGAGCCCAAGAAACGTTCTCAAATCAGGTGGTGGCTGAATCACAGGAATGTAAGGAGCAGCAGTTACTTCGTCTAGAAGCCTGGATCTAATTTTGTGGGAAATCCAAAAATAAGTGCCTACGTCGTGTTACTTTAATGTTTAATAATGCCCATCAAATATTCATGTACAAACAGTAAGATGATAAGAAATCTCCTTTATTTCTCCAAATTTAATAAAAACAAAACCATTTTCTACTGTTTGCAAGTTACCCTTGTCCCTGTGCATTTCATGATGCGCACTGCCCGCACATTTGAGCTGATGTACAGGATTCACTTGGCTGTGCATTTTGGGGGGGGGGTCACAGAGGGAGGGCAGGACGCCTAGAAGACAGCTAGTGGTTCTTTAAAAATATAAAAATATACCCACTTACAACATTTCCCAGTATTTCTACTCTCAAATCTTAAGTGCAGGGGGACTTCATGATTAATGAGTCCGCATGGGGCCACAGGCAGGAACTGAAAACCCATTCTTTGAAATTAGCCAGAAAAATTCTAGTGTGTGTTGGCAGCTCTGCGTTCCTAAGGAGTTGAAGTCCCTTCCTAGGAGGACAGCAGCCCACACTTTGGTCGGGCCTCCTGGGAGCACTCTAGTGGGAATACAGTTAGGCCAAAGAATAAGAGCTGCAAGAAAAACCAAAGGTGTCTTTTGCATATGGTGTTTGTTTGCAGAACAATGAACTTTATTACTTAAGCAAGTATAGCTCAGTTGTCAAAAAATGCTACACCCCCTCAGGTCTGGGGGGGTGCGATGGGGGGAGAAGTGACAGGCAGTGAGAGGTGAAAACAAAAGGAGAGTGGAAACTGCACTTTTATTCCCACCTGGCACGTAAGCATCACTCTGGACTATCTGACCAGATCACAAGGCGTTCCAGAAGCATCTCTTAAATCGGAAAAGGAATTTAATTATCTACTCTTTCCCCACTGTTTTTACTGGGACCAAGGAGGACTGACCCGTGATTTGCACCCCCAGGAACTCTCTTTATCAGCTCAGGTTAAGACCAACTGGGAGGCTCAGGAGAGCCCGGAGAAACCCTTTCTCTCCTCCTTGAAGTTTCTAAGGGAGGACACACATGGCAGAGGTTTCACCTCTTTTTATGTGCTACTAATCCTGGTTTTGTTTTTTCCTATAGGCCAACTCTTTAGGTAAAACGAATTGCTATTTTTTCCCTTTTTAATTTCACCCTTTTACTCTTTTATTATTTACATCTGGAGGTTGTTCCCTTATTTATGTCTTTCTCTCCAGTTCCCCCAAACACTCCCTTCCTCACAGAGCTGCAAGGCATCATGGTTCTTAGTTCTCAGCAGGAGAACTCCACACTGTCTTCAAACAAATAATTACGGGGAAGGTTAGAGGTTCACTCAAAGGTCATTTCTTTGGATACTCGTCAGAATGTTTACATTAGTAAAAACAGGGGTCCGCTCAAAAGGTTGTTCAATGGGGGACACACAACAATGCAGGACATTAAAAAAGCATTCTGTGTGCTAGCAGGTCTTTATAGAAGCGCTGAACTTGGAAATGCCACTCCAGTCTTACATTTTCGACTAGTTACCATAGCATGGCCTGGATGTTCACTAGCAGTTATGGCGATGGCCTTTCCGTGCCCAGTTCTACTAAACAAATATGCATAGAAGCCTCTGAAGGTTTTCAACTAGATCCTTTTACAAAGGGTTCGGGGAGAGGCTGCTCTTTTGACGTGGGTTCCATTCAGCGTCTCTGAATTTTTGTTCTCAAACAATGTTTTTGATCCATAGGGCTATATCTTGCCAGATTCATAATTCTACCATATTCTTTCAAATCACACAGAATTTTTAAAACATATGGGCCCCAATTTTTCAGAAATCTCTTAACTTACAAACTCCTGCCAATTGTCAATGCCCCTGATCTTGGGATATCTTTTGTAAATACCGTAGATGTTGTTATAAAAATGAACAATTAATGAGTTGACTGTGAGTTAACACTAAAAAAAATGAGATTACCCCACCGTACTGATGATCCACAGGCCTCTCTTGGAAAACATATCAATGTACATAAAATGGAGCCATTTAATTATAGATTAAAAAAAAAATCAAAGTAGGAGTAACTTTTATTTCTTTAGTATTACTAAGATAAAATTTCCAAATGCAGTCTTTCCCCAAATTACATGACATGAAATTTTTTCCACTTCCTCTGATCTATATTTTAAAATGACCTTATTCAGTGCTCAAGCAGTAAACAGAATATCAAGTTTTGATTCTACTTAAAATTTGAAGAGTCTAAGTTGAAAAATCAACTGATCTTCCATCTTTCAAGGTCCAAGCTCCATTCATATGGAAAAATGCAACTCACTGGTTCAAAGACAAAAGACTTGTCTTAAAAAGACTCAAAAGGTTTTTTGGATATTAAATGGGTCTTACAAAATAACATTTTGATGAGTTAAGTGTAAATGAATCAGACACATATGGATTAAGTTATCCTTGAATTTCACACGGGTTTAAAAAATAAGGGGAAAAGAGGGTCTTGGCAAAAACATTTTGGACTTTGCCAAACCCAAAACATTTGAAAAATTGCTGAAGACATCCAACTAACCAAAATGCAGCAAGCTGCACCCAACTTTAATGAAAACCCCCACAAGTTATTTCCAATTCAGACTGTTAAGTTTTTCATCTGTATCTGATATTAAAAATTTTTCTAAGTTTTAATGTCATCCCCAGACTGATTTTGAAGTTGAGGATATATAATATACTTCTTTATTGGTATAAACAATTTAACCTGAAATTATAAAGTCTTTTAGAAATTAAATAGCTCTTAAAAACATCCTGAGATTTGTAAAACTTGTGTGTAAAATGTGCCATATATGATAAATGCCATAAATAAAATGTGCTAGTAAGCTTAGTGCCTTATCCAGATTTCACTTAGCAAAAATTTTCATTAGCCTCATTGTGACTTTTTTTAAGGGCTACAGATAATTCCATTAGTGACTCCTTAGGGAATGAGTACCCTAAAGTGCACTAGTTCCATTGATTTGTATTGAACACAAAGTTAGTATCCAGGCTCACACAAAGACTCTGGAGAGTATCTACTAAGACTATCTACTTTCTCACTAAATTTTACAAAAATAGAAAATGCATTAGTATGTGCGATTCTTAAAAATTATATACTGACTGTTAGCTTAAAAATAACTCAATTATAGAAATAAATTCAATGACTTTCCAAGAATCATGAGGCCTTTCTGAGTCAACTTAGAGATGAAAAAAAGAATATATTAAAAAGAATAAACCCAAGGGAGCAAAACATCATTGAAATCCCACCCTGCTGTCTTGCTGGAGAGAGAGCTCCTGGAGACCTCCCCACCCCCAAACCCCACCTCAGGCCCCCCAACAGAAGAGCCAAACTTTTCAGCCTAGCATATTTTTCTGCCACTGAAATCTGACCATCGTGGTTTTTCTTTGAAAGGTTTTTCACTCCAAAGCATATTTCAGATTGATAGAAGTAGGCTTAGGTGTCATTCCTGCTTGTTGGTTGATTTCTTTTCTTTTCTTTCTCCCCCTCCCCACCCCCCCCACCTTCTTTTTAAATGACTGATAAATCCCTTCTTTCTGGTTCACTAACTTCATGCCACACCTGGTAACCAACTTCTTTAGGCAGCATTCCTTTTGTTAGAAAGTACAGGCCTCTGTGGAGTCACCTGGAAGGCCGCCAGCCCTGAACGCTCTGAGGAGGAACCAGGAATCCCTGCATGGAAGCTTTTCCATGGATTGGTCCGGTCCAGGAAGGGGGTTGAACTGTTGAAGAGGGATCAGATTAACTTGGAAGAGGTGTTAGAGGCCGCTTGGTGACTGGGGACCTGTTGAAAAATGAAAAAGTTCTGCTTCTCCACTTTCCCCAGCCATGGGACTCCTCAGTGAGGGTGCCCATTCATGAAGCTTGCTACTGGTTGGCCTCGGAAACAAGGAAGCCTCAACCCTGACAAATCAGTCCGCAGGCTTCTTCACTGTTTCTCTTAGTTCACACACACAAGAAGCAAGTTTTTTTTCTCTGTGCTGCGGTTATGGCTAAGAGTGGGATTTTCTCAGTAAGATACATAAAAATGGTTCAATCGGTGAACTAAGCAGGTTTAATGTCTTTGAACATGTACTCAGGCCTGTGAATGATGGGCTCATGTTGCCAACGTTAAGTTTTTCATTGATGGCCACGCAAGGAGTCTTTTCTCACAGACAACTGTGAGCAAAGTAAGGTAAATGAAGGAGATTCATGGGCTGCTCAGAAACACATTCACAGTTCATAATTTCCCTGAGCTACAGATTAATTTATAATTTGAGAGATACTAGACTTATCTACAACTCCAAAAACACATGAACTAATTACTCGTAAATTTGTAATATGAACACATGCTACTAATCTGGAATCACAAACATTTTGTAGCTTTATGAATATGCCCCAAGTAGTGGAAGGCTCATGCCGGACACATGAAAGGCTCTGGATGAAATTATAAAGTAGCTAATAATTTAATGACCTTCTACTATATTTTTTCAATATTCTTTTATCTAATTCTTCCCTAGAGTTACAAGGGCTTACATAGGTTTCTTACTAAAATACCCTACCTTGGGCAAACCCTTCACAAGTATTGTTCCATATTCCAGACTTCTCCATAGAACAAAGTGATGGAGAGCATGGGCTCATATTCTCTGCCCTTTACTTGCTGTGTGACCTTGGGCAAGTCTACTTAAACTTCCAGGCCTCAGTTTGTTTCCTGTCTATAATAGGGCAGTGGTTGAGCCCAGATTTTTTTTTTTTTTTTTGAGCCCAGATTGTTTTGAGGATTAAGGGAGATGTCATATGTAAAATCCTTGGCATAGCACCTGACACATAGTAACAGCTCATTAAATGTTAGCTTACACTCAAAATGCACCTATCTAAAGTCCTCTCCTAAAGAGCTCTGTTCTCTCAAAGGTAATAATTAAGACTAGGTGGGTGACTATAAAGCAAATCCATGCTGGTTTGAACAGGGGGTGATAATGTGTTTTACCCTTACAAGTAGCATGTGTCCATGTGGTAGGGTCCAAGACCACAGCTAATTTAAATGTATAATGCCATGGGGGGGGGGGATTTTAGACACTGGAGTAGGCACCTGGTAGGGCACAGGGTAGTGGGACAAGCTATTTTGGAATCACACTCTCCAAAATGGTTCTTGACACCCCTGCAGGTCTAAGTGTGTTCCACAGACCAGTCACATCAACATCACCTGGAGTTTGTTAGAACTGTAGAAATCTAGTAGTCCCCAGCCTGGCACTACTGAATCTGAATCAGTACTTTAAAGATCTCCAGGTGATCTATGCACATTTAAGTTTGAGAAGTGGGGCTCTAGATCACATACCACAGAAATGATCGAGTGCTCTTCCGAAGAACAGAAACCTGCAAAGATCGTTTTAAGCATGAAACTTAGCTATGAAAATGCATGTATTATTCTCTTAAATTACCTGAGACCTAAACAGTCCTTTGTTGCTCAAGGCAAGTGATCAAAAAATTTATAATAATTTAATTCATTTTTACTCCATCTGTACTTCCTAAAGGAAAATTTTGGCCAATAACATGTTTTTGTGGAAACTGTTCTTCAGGGATGGATAGTAAGAAGATGGTAGAGTTTTCTTTCCTCTTCTTTTCTTTTTTCTTTTTTTACATTTATTTCTTTAGTGTTTGAGGTTTGTTTTTGTTTGTTTTAGAGAGAGCACGCACGAGCATGTGTGGGTTTGGCATGAGAGGGAGAGAGGGAGGGAGAGAATCTTAAGCAGGCTCCACACCCAACATGGAGCCACACTCAGTCGGACACTTAACTGACTAAGCCACCCAGGTCCCCCTACTGTTTGAGTTTTAATAATAAGCATAATTATTTTTATAATTAAAAAAATTTTTTAAGGTGATCTGGAGAATTTGGCATCTTATCTGATGAAAGTTTCTATGGCCAATAGTAAAGACTGTTCAACAAAAGTATTTGGGAAATTTTCTTTAAGATAGGAAATTATCTTGTATTTCCTTTATAATACCAAGCAACAATAAACACTCTTCCGTAAGTATAATCAGACCTGATAGCATGCAACAAAACATCCCAGCAGGTTATGATTTTGAAGGACTGTTACTCTTAAGAATGCCATCAGATTATACATATGTGGCTATTTATCAGGTACTATAAAAGTGATCCTTCAAAGCTACTTGAAAGCAAGGGAGGGGAAAACACGTACACTTCCTTAGCTATTCATATCTAAGATCTATCCTCTTAAAGATAAAATACTAAGTCAATAGACATAAGTTGTAGTATATTACCTCATCTTGTACATGATTTATGGCAGATGGAAATCAACAAGAAACTGAATTACTTTGGAAATTTTACTACTGACATTAAAATTCCAGATCTGTATAGCGACACACCTTACGAGGCTTCTGAAAACAACTTTTTGCAGACACAGAACATCTACAACTTCATTCAATTCTATCAGCATAAAAAGCAGGAGTCATCATTTTCAAATTACCAATTACCCATTACCTGTTCATCTACCTAAACACGAAAGCCTGACTGGGCTTTGAAAAGTCAACCAGTCACTTCATATCAGTTACATACACTTAAGCCAATTCTCATTATGTTCCTAACCATTTACTAATTCACTCTAAGAGGAGAAGATCTCAACAAATCTAGGATCTTTTTAGCCTTCATGATCACCTTTGATTGAAGTATTAATATCTTTATCCTACTTCTCAGTGGAAACTACCTAAGCATTAACTTGCCAGAAATGCACCAAGCTGTTTAGCAATTATGTATTAGATATGTTTGAGGAGATCAAGGTACACTCACATGCCCTCTGCTATGGATATCTCTCTGATTAGCTTGTCATCTGCTCGGAAGAAGATGTAGGCTGATTCTCCCATACGGTCTAGCAGGCCAGCTGTTAGCTGCCTGTCAAGCCCTCAAGTGGACAAGTAGTCCAGGAGCAAAAATGTCACTCCTTTGATCTGGCAAGGAGCAGCTGCTGATTTATAGAGTAGGACTTTGTTCTTCCGTTCTATTTTACTTTCTTTCCTAAGGCAGAACCACAAAATCCAGGAGAAAAAAAAAAAAGTGCCGTTCCCAGCAACATCAACAAGCTCTGACAACTGCAACAGGGTTTTTCTTGGCCCTAACAAAGCTCTCAGGCATCTCCTTTGACGCTCACCTTTCCCCCTCCGCTCCCCCCCCACCACCATTTTTTGCAATGCGGTAGTTATTGTTTAATTCAGCTTCTGTAAATGGAATGGACTGTGGCCAGCAAGCCTGGGGCATAAACACACCTGTATGAAAGAAGCCTTATTGTAGCAACCATCTACAAGCAAGTTCGCATGAACCACACGTTCCTGAGTTCAGAAAGAATGCTCCATTTTTCCTGACAGCAAATTTTACCCTAAGTGAGTTTCTATTTTTGGAGCCACCAACCTGTGATGACCACATTTGAACTGTTTCCTCTCTAATAGCATTGCACTCTTTAACTCAAAGAGGAAAAAAGGATTAGATTTTTTTTTTAAAAATCTGTGAGCAAATATATCCATCAAAAATGTTTATCCCCTGTCAATAATATCAATCATTAAAAGCTGAATTAAACATCCAGAAAGCTTTTAGCAAATGCAATATCAAAGATTCCATAATGTTGATTTCATTAACACTGATTTATACTGACACAGACTTCCTGAGTAACATATAAGGGAAAAAATCAACAACAAAATCTACATAAGCCATATGCGTTTGTCTTGCTAAGAATTAAGCTGGTTTCATACATATGATCCTATTCTTAATGGATAAATCTGTCAGGTCAGAGATGCCCTGCCAACCAAGTGGAACATGAAACAATGTGGCCTTGAGATAAACTGTGAGACATCATCAACCATATGTATAGATGTACACGTATGTGTGTGCGTGCACACATAATTCACATACACATACACACATACAAGTGATGATACACTTTGCCAGAGATTAACACCTGGGTAGGTTTTCTGTGCTACTCTGGAGGAAAGGGTGATAAAGATATATATATGAGAAAGAGTTATGAACTCTAGGATATTTAGCCACATAGGTCACATAGGTCAAAGACAGGAATGTTGTGGGTGGGAATGCTGAAAACAAAGGAGAAAAGAACAGTTGCTAAAAAAAAAATCCTTGCTTCTACTTTGGTCGTGCCACACTCTAGTGTTTGCTCTCTTCTCCCCCTCTCTCGCTTTCCAGGGGGAATAGAGATTTTTCTCAACCTCATTTCTTGCTTTGTCCTATGTTGCCCTTTGGTCAGGCAAAAGTTACTAAGCACCCACCTCCTCCGTGTTGACAGAATTGTACTAGTAGATGCTTTCGGTGTGTGTGTGTGTTCGTGTGTATCCCAGTAAGACACTGGGTTCCAAAGCAGGGACAACAGCGGGTAGGAAGGGAAAGCAAGGTATAGAGAAGCAGAGATCATGTAAGGCCTATTTTCGTTCTTTTTCTATCCTATAAAAATTGGAATGAATTTTTTTTAAGGTCCACAGCAATCTGTACATGTGTCACATAAAAATCTTCTACATTCTACACTTAACAAAACACCAGTTTAATGATAAAATATGACAAGGTTGTATGTAATAAGAAATTACATGTAATACATAAATATATAATTATGTAACCCTCTCTCTATATATATTTAAAATTTTGAAAATGCAGTTCATACCTTTAAAGATTTTTACTCTTCACACCCACAGAAACTAACTGAAAAGCACAATTTGATAATACCTCATAATTGCAAATCAACACTGTCCACACTAGGTAAGTTAGTGTGAGAGGGTCAATTTTAAAAGTCAGATGGAGGTTAATCACTGAATTCGTGGAGGAGGAAAGCTGAACCAGATGAAAAGAGCAGAGAACACTGGAGAGGAAGGAAATAAGGAAATGGCATGCACTTTCTAGAAACTAAGGCAGATGAGGGCCCATTTTGTGCAAGGGGATTGAATCCACACTGGCTCCTGGTTTTGGAAAAGTTGACTACAGTTAACAGACAAGCTGGTGGAAGTTCTTTCTCCCCCCTGCCCCCAATTTTATTGAGATATAATTGACCTGTATCACTGTGTAAGTTTCAGGTATAACGTGTTGGTTTGATAACCATACATATCACAAAAGGATGACCACTGGGGCATTCGCTAACACCTCCATCGTGTCACGTAATTACCATTTCTATTTTGTGGTGAGAACATTTAAGGTCTACTCTCTCAGCAACATTCAAGTACACAGTACAGTATTGCTGACCATAGCCACCATGCTGTGCACCAGCTCTCCAGAACTTATTCATCTTCCAACTGGAAGTCATACCCTTTGACCAACACCTGCCCATTTCTCCCACACTAGTGAACATTCTCGAGTGACCAACTGAATCCCTGAAATTCCTTAATAGTGGAATGATAACACAAAATATGGTGCTTGAGGAGTTATGCTGATGAGAAGGTAGAAGCTGAGAAGGTAGAAAGGTCTAATCCAAGCAGGAGAGGGAGATAAAGTGAATGCAGATTAAGGTGGTAGAGGTGAAAAGGAAGTAGGACAGGTTGCGTGGAGGGCTGCTGAGGAATTCAGCAAAGAAGAAATACAAGTAGGAAAGATATTAAGAGCATAAACCCGAGAATGTATCTTTGGTATGGTATGCTGTGCAGTTGATGAAAATTGCAAATTTAGAAGGAATGCCTATTTGTTTTGGTGAGGAGAGGCAAACTCAACCTTCCAAATGTTACCTCTGAGTGGACAGTGGGACTCTCAGGCTGAGAAGCTATGCAGGACACTCAAGACAAAGGACAAAAGAAGAGTGAAGGGTTGGAAAGAAACAATTTTATTTTTTATTTATTTTTTTATTTTTTTAAGATTTTATTTATTTATTTGACAGAGAGAGACACAGTGAGAGAGGGAACACAAGCAGGGGGAGTGGGAGAGGGAGAAGCAGGCTTCCCGCGGAGCAGGGAGCCCGACGTGGGGCTCGATCCCAGGACCCTGGGATCATGACCTGAGCCGAAGGCAGACGCTTAACAACTGAGCCACCCAGGCGCCCCGGAAAGAAACAATTTTACTTCAAAACCCTCTCGTTTCTTCAAAACTCCAAAACTATATGAGTATTCCAGAGCTGTGTCAACAAGTATAATAAATGGCCTGGCTGCCTCCAAAAACTACTTCCTTTTCATATATCCTCCAGATTTTACAAAGTCTATCTAATAATGGCTGGCCAAGTCAATTGTCAGTAAGAACCGCTGTGGCCGGGGCCTTCTTTCTATGGGGTCTAGTTTGCTTTTTCTTGTACTCCTGAGATAATCTGTGTGAGCAGATGTAGAGGCCAATGGTAATAACACACTGGCCACCCTGTGGGCACAAGTTGTGTTCCACTCTATACTTAACAAGGGTAAGTTTAAGTGATAGAATTTACGAGAGCATTTTGAAAACCGGATATAAGAAAATACACATAGGACACTGTATGTTTTTAAGCAATAGCGTAAGACAATCAAGGGTAGGTTTCCTCTAGGTAGTGACAACTAATTTAGAAGAGAATTGATGGGACAAAGTGTTACATTTAAAAGGGACTCCATTAAGTGTGATGGCTTCCAAATTGTGTCCTCCTCTCAAACCATATTTTTCTTTTTAAATGGCCTTTTAAGGTGAAAAATACAGCACTTCACCCAAAATGGTGTGGAAACAAATGGTTCTCAAGTCCCTATTCTTCATCTGAGGCCAAACCACCCCAATGCCAGCAATCTAAAGCCACTTGGTGTTTGGAGGGAAGGTGCTATGCATGTGAATGTGCCCGTGGCTCTTTCATTTGTCTGTAGGGCTCCTTTTTCTAAAGCAGCAGGGGAAACTTCAGAAGACCAGCTTGTCATGCCAGAAGTGTTTGGATGGGCCAGGCTCTTATCCTTCTTTCAGTTCTCCTGCTGGTTTAAAAGAAAGGATGTGGCAGAAGAAGACACATGCAGAAGGTGGCAACATTCTTAGGGCCCTTTATCAATACCACTGCTTTCTTTAAATTGTAGCTTGGTCTCTTGTTTGAGAGGCTGAGATTTTAGCACTTTTAAAGGGAACCATAAGTGAGAAATCTCCTAGGTGTTAAGCTTTGGAGTGGCTTCAACCCAAAATACGAAAAAATGAGATTAAAACACAGAAAGTCAAGTAATATTAAGAGAGATCCAACAAACAAAATATCATAAATATGCATATATGTTTCAGTCTTTCTGTTTAAACCAAATGCTATTTAACCAGTTTATGTCGGCATCTAGTACAGGTGCCAAAGGAATAAAAAAATCAAAAATCTGAACAAATTTAAAGTCATTTAAAATAAGCTATAATTCTAACAGCTATATATTTAACAATAATGTTTAAAAATTAATAAAACATATCCCATTGTGTCAAGAAGCAAAAAAAATATGTATTTATGAACATACGACTTAATGTTCTCATGTTTATGATGTTCAAACATCAAAGACCAAATTCCAAATAAAATTTCCTAGCTGCTTTTCTTAATAACCAATTAAACACCTTGACTTGACAGCCAGGTAGCATTCTCTATCTTCTCCAGAGATGTTGTATGCAGTCTTTCCAATGTGACGGTATTATTACCCACAAAATTTTTAGCATCATCCCGTAATCATAAAAGACATAAAATATATCTTTATAAACCACAAGAGACTCAGCAAACCAGCAGTTATGCCACATCCGCTTTAGTCCTTAAATATTTTAGCTTTAGAGGGTTAGTTAGTGGATTTCCCCCTGCCCTGATTTGCAGAGAAATAAAGACATCAACCTTTGATTCTGACATTCCACATAGAGCTATAATCTCCAATAGACAAAGACACAAACACATTGTACTGCAATCTGAAAGAATTTTAGAGCATATTCATATTTCACATCTATCAGAATTTCCCCTAAAGTGGTTTAATTTAACTATTAGAAATAAAAATGATGGCATTTGAATGATCTCCATTTTCACAATAAAGATAAAGTAACATCATTGTCTATCCAAAAATAATTTAATTTAGAAATTGGTTTAAGTGCCACAGATTCTGACTTTGGAGTCAGGTAATGTACAAATAAACAAAAAGGCAAGTAATAAGTATAAAGTGGGGTGTCTGGCTGGCTCAGTCCGAAGAGCATGGGACTCTTGATCTTGGAGTCGTGAATTTGAGCCCCACGTCAAGTGTAGAGATTACTTAAGATAAATAAATAAACTTTAAAAAATAAGCATAAAGTTAATATGCCAACTAACCAGGAACACACTACCCCTTCTGTCTGGGCTGGCATTTCTCCCATGGCCATCTGGTCAACACACCCTCCAAAATTCTCTTCAGAGAACATCTCTTTGAGGTAACTTCCCTGATTCCAGTCTGAGTAAGAAGCACTTCCTCAGTCGGTAGCACCTATCTAATATGCGCATCATAGCATTTATTCAATACCATAATCACAAACTTACTTGTCCAGCTTCCCACCAGATAGCCTCAGAGAGCAGGGACCACATCTCAATTCTATATTATTGAGTCAAGAATATAGTACATCCTCAATAAAATGTTTGGTGAACAAATAACTGAGTGTATGAAAATAGGGTTCCTCCACCTTGGAAATAATGCAGAATTGAGAATGTAAGAGCTTGTAGGAATTTTCTTATCCTCATTTTGCAAGGGGCATAGATAGCTGAATCCCTGAGGAGCTAGGATGGGAAAGAACTCTGGCTTCCTGGCTCTGATCTGGTTATCTTTGCATTCAGAAACAACTAAAGATACAGACTAGAGGCATTAGTTTAAAGGTGTGAATCCATCTGGGCACTAGAGAGGCCAGTCATATCTTCCATGGAGGGTAAAGGAAGAGAAGGACTTGATTTGGCAGAAAGTGAGTATCAGACTTTTCTAGGCTGGGGAACAGATGATATAGTTATATTGGAGCATGATAAGTCTGCTTGACTTGAGAAGAGAGACTAGGCTAAGAGTAATGGGAACTGAGGTCAATGAACTTCTATGGGGTGTGTGTGTATGTGTTCGGACAGGAATAGTGAGTAGGAAATGAAGGAGAAAGATTTGTGAGATTCAGAAAGTAAAGGAGAATAGAAAACTTTCTTAAAATAGGTTCTTTTTCATTATATTTTTCTAAGGAAGTTTTCCCCAAATTGTGCTCTGAGGGATATTAGCATCAGTAAGTGTTTCTCCAAAATAGGGGTGGTAGGGCAAATAAATGTAGGGGACAACACTAAGGGGAACAAAATGCATGCTTGGTGTTGCTGCTACGGTTATGCCACAGACTTTAATAGGCTTAAATATATTCTAAGTCTGTAAGAAGGAGCGATGATACAAATCAATTTCTTACTTTGTTAAGATTTTAGGGGCACTAGGGTTCCAAGGATTTGAAAAAATGAAGCAAGATTCTGGTTTTTAACCAAAGTTGTATTTTGAAACAATTCATCAACAATTTATCAAACAATCTATTAAATAGGATTTGTCAATTATCCTATTAAAGGACTTCCATGGTCATATTTTCCCAAGTCAGACTCTAGAGACGGAGAACCATTTCTTGGGTTCTTCTTTTGTATCTTTTTTTTTTTTTTTTAAAGATTTTATTTATTTATTGGAGAGAGAAAGAATGAGAGACAGAGAGCATGAGAGGGAGGAGGGTCAGAGGGAGAAGCAGACTCGCTACCGAGCAGGGAGCCCGATGCGGGACTCGATCCCAGGACTCCAGGATCATGACCTGAGCCGAAGGCAGTTGCTTAACCAACTGAGCCACCCAGGCGCCCCTTCTTTTGTATCTTAACTGTTCACAATCCCACCTCCAAAATTACGAAGTCTGACTACTCCATAGGACTTTGGCCCCCAGAATGTTGAAAATGGGGTTCAGAAATGGGGCTGGAAAACGTTCTTTAGAACTTTTCTATCTCAAAGACAATTTAATCATTAGACAATTTTAGGCTGGGCTGTTTTCTCTAACCTTTCCCGTTTCCTATTTTCCTCATATTTTCTCAATGACCTATTACAAAAACAACAGCTATTATTTAGTATTTGGCTATAGATGGCTAAAATTTCTGCTTCAGAATGATTCTTAGACACTGAAGATGACTCTCAAGCCTAAGATCATTTTCCTTTCGGCAATCCCATCCGCATCTTTCATTAATCAGAAGGGGGACCGGTCTGTGGCCACCTGACGTTAGCATGCCAGCTACAAGTGCGGGATATTTACGTGTATGAAGGGTGGGAGATGGGGCGGAGAGAAACAGAGACTGGAGGAGGTGGTGGGGGGCGGGAAGAAAGGAGAAGGCGACAGGGAAAGGGGAAGCGCTGCTTTGGTTAAAGTACATGGACAGACATCAAATGCCCCTCCCTCCCCTCCCTCCACCGACGCTATGCTCTTGTTTACAGAGCGTCGTACAAGTACAAAATCAGCTTTTACTTAGAACTGTGTTAAACATCACCTGCCTGCCCCCTGAACCTTGCTGTCCTGGGATGAGGTCAGCCCGGCGAAGGGCTCCAGTTCCAGAAGCAATCCTGTCATTCAGGCTAACAGCAATGATTCACTCACAGGAGGCAAAAATGACTCAATTGTTGGGCTTTATTGACTCCAGGGAGCACAGCTACTCTATCATTATCATGGAGTGCAAACACCCTGAGAGCTCTGTTTTGGTCCACTTAAAATTACTATTTGCTGTGAAGGATTGGCAAAGCAATTCTTAAAATGATGGGGGTGAACGTCAGTCGAGCGCCATTATGGGCTTTTCCTTCCGTTTAAGCAGAAGGAAGCAGCAGAGGACTTGTTCGGAGCCTGACCCACTTATTTAACCTTTTGTTCACTTCGCTGTATTAACATATATTAACTGGCGATATAAGCCCCAGGGGGGATAACAGCCTCATGACCAAATTATGCTTCCATTTTCATGGGTAACCTCTCCTTGGGTGGAAATTAAACCCCAATATAAATACATTTTAGGTCCATACAGAACTGAGGAAGAATGCCAAAAAACAAACGGTGAACAACACTCCTACAAAGACCACGGCAACGATGGAGGGGTCGGGAAAATTATACACTCGAGGAACTATTTGAAAAACCAAATAAATTTAATTAAGTAAGTTACAAAATTATTTTCCCCGTCTCTTATCTACTCCCCTTGGTTAATATCCATGACATCCTGATGTTGCATAATTGCGCTTATGGAATACTGCAGCTCAGAGCCATAATGAGCTGCCTTTGCACAAAGGCAGCAAAAGTGGTTTCCCTACAGAGTTATCTTCTCAATTATTTATACTTGCAACACTTTCACATAATGGCAGTTTTAAAATCAAACAAACAAAGCAAACTGTACAATAAAGGAAGGAGACAAAAAGGTGCAGGGACCTTTTCCTTTCGTTTTTGAACACCAGAAGGGATAGGCAAGCCACATAAAGTCAACTGAATTTGGTTCCTCAAAGTCTCAGGGGCCTTGCGACCAGACAACATCAAAGCCTCTGAGATTGCCACCTTGGTGAGGGATTAAACAAGCTCTGCCTACCTGCCTTGCTTTTAATCTGTCATATCCACATAGATAAAGGAACACAAACTTTAGTTTTTTTTTCCTTTTACAACTTTGTCTTTGAAAATTCCTACCGAGAAGACTGACCCCCACCCTCTACTCCTGGGGGGAAAAAAGGTGCTAAAGTGTCAAAATGATGTCAGTGTAAACAGAAAATGGCCCCCAGGCCGCAGGGAGGGCCTTGCTAGTTTTTATGATGTTTGTTTCCACTGTCCACACCTCAAAAACCCAAACACAGAAGGGAAAAAGCTACTTTGTGGTTTATGTTACAGAGGGATACACAAAATAAGACACACTGTATGTTTTAACCTGAAGGTAAAATTTAATGTTATTTCTAATATTTAATTTTGGAATCCCTTTGAAATGAACTGTCTACATCAAGCTCTGACTGACTGACTTTGTTCCTCACACCTAGCTCGATAGCCTGGTCAGAGCAGATGCTCAATAAAAACGTTAGCTAGGTTATTTTTCCAAGTTAATCCATAGGTGTGGTTGAGCAGCTTGTATTTTAAGAAATTAAAAGTGAACATATACTTTGGATCTGCATAAAACCTATATTTTGTTCAAGATTCTCCATTAAACAAGCATAGGTTTCAGCCTTCAGGAGGTGGTTACCATCTTGAAGAGTTATTCCTCATCAAATAATGGCCACTCGTGTATCTGTGACTGAAGATATTCATTAACAATGCCAGTGAAACACAGTTTTAATACCACCTATTAGCCATTTCCAAAGAGCAAAATGTTAAAGCAACTATTTCCTTAAAGTCCTGCAGGGAAAGATTATAAAGACAAAGCAAATGTATAATAATTTTAAAAACCTCGAAATTTGTCTCTTGCAATATGCCTGCACGCACATACACTGAATGCACACACACAGACTCATTTTTCATTAAGGGTACCCTGGGACTTTAAATCTCTCTTGACTTGACACTCAGTTTAAAAACAAAAAACAAAAAACGAAAAAACCTTAAGGAGATTTTTTTTCTTTTTGCAAGCACACAGGAAGGGTCGGAAGGAAGAAAACAAATACACCATACTCAGAGGAAATCAGACCATGACCCATAACCCACCTGAGGACAGGCTGTGGGTGGGATCGTCAGAGTTGGGCCTGAGTTGGGATCCACCATATTGTTTTGCTTCGCCCCAGGAATCAAATGAACTGGACATTGCACTGTGGCCACTGGCTGCTTCTTAACGCTCTTCTTAGCCCTGGAGAGCTAGGGTTGAGCTGTATTTTGTTGGCTACTTCCTTTCTTCTAGCTATTCTCACCTCCAGGGCCAAAGCACTTGGTGGTGTGGTGGGAGCTGAGGGATTGTGACCCAATTCTACTTATCAATCTAAAACTATACCCCACTAAAAAAATTAAAATAAAATAAGGGGCACCTGAGTGGCTCAGTCATTAAGCGTCTGCCTTCGGCTCAGGTCATGATCCCAGGGTTCTGGGATCAAGCCCCACATCGGGCTCCCTGCTCAGCAGGAAGCCTGCTTCTCCCTCTCCCACCCCCCCTGCTTGTGTTCCCTCTCTCGCTGTGTCTTTCTCTGTCAAATAAATAAATAAAATCTTTAAAAAAATAAAATAAAATTACACCCCATTACTTGGCCTCCCAGCAGCATTTGCCACCTTTAATATTGAAAATGATATTTCCAAGTGTGTACATGTGTGATAAAAGATAAAGGGTGATACCAGGAAAATGCAGATGATGGTAGAGTAAAAACACATCCTTGCTGCAGGCAAATAGAAGTCTGAGTGAACTTCGATGTACTGCAAATATATCCTATGATGTGCATAACGTACTTTTCAAAGACATTGATACAATGACTAGTATGTAATTGATCTTTATGTGAGAGATTAGTTAAATGTTGAGGTCTCAAAGAGAGTTGGGTAGTTTTTGTACTTTGGAATATGGGCAAGTTCCGAAGGGAAAACTCAAGATTCTGTGAATGGGCTTCAGTTCATTTGAAAAGCACTCTTCTGGCAGTCAAAACCGATTTAAATGTCAGTAGATTATGGGTGGAAGTGAGTTGGTTTGGAGAGTAAAACCAAAAAGCTGGCTGGGGCTGAGAGGGTGTGACTCACCCTCTCAGTGAGGCTCCCACTGATGGGAACAAAAATGGCCATCAGTGGCTTGAGGGTAGTAATATTATAGGGCCCTCAATTCCCAAAAGTGACGGATTCATCAGAAACCTTAACCTCTATTTTTTTTTTTTTTGCAGCTTCCCTCAACCACAGCAACAGATCCTCTCTTAGTAGCCCAGCCAATTAACCAAGCATTTAAAAACCCGCAAATCTATATCAATGGCTTTGCAAGACAAAAAGAAAGATGTGTGAAGTAAACACTTAATCACTGTAAACTCTGTGATCCAGGATGTTCAGGAGCCAAATAAGTTGAAACAGGTTATGGTTGAAAAAATTAATTTGAAAAAAATCAGAAGAAATGACATTTTTCTCTCTCTTCCTGCAAGCATCCCATAGATTGGCTTTTACGTTGTAGTTCACAGAGACCTGTCCTTCAGTTTACCCTTGACTAGTGGCAAATCTGATAAGGGTTGGCACAAATATGCTGAGCCTGGTTTACAATTTGTTTTGCAACTTCCCTTCCCAGATAAACATAATCCAAGTACAACTTCTAAAAAAAAAAAAAAAAAAGTGTTTACTTGTCCTGTGCTTACAGATTTTTTTCTTCTAAATGCTCCCTCAGGATGCTGGCGTGTAACCTAGAAAAGGCTTGGATTTCAGCTTCAGTCTCCAAGGTATTCTACTGTTCAGCCAGGTCGTGTGCTAGGAGGGAGGCTCTCTACCTTGCTGATTTAATTAACAGGATTCTTTTCATTATTATGGGGATTTAGTTTCTTCTTGCCTTTCAGTGTTTGGGAAACAGTGATTTATGTTTTATATTTTGAAGGAAAATTTATTGTTCTTTGACAGCTGAGGCTCAGTAAATTCCCAGCACCGAAGGGACCCCAGGGAGGTGTCACAGTTGCCCTGAGCTGCCCACCTAAATGCTGTCATATCAAGGGCCCCCCTCCAGAAGTGAGAAGAGCCATCAGCTGTTCAATGCCCATCCCACTCCTCCTCCCTCTGATAATTATACCAGCAGGGGTTGGCCCATTCCCATTTATGGGATTATTAGTATTAGTAGGTTGATCAGTAACTGTGAATCACTGATTCATTTAAGTGAAGCAAACAGTCCATGAATCTTTGGATTGGATTTCATCTCTTACCTAAATGCAATGCACTGAATTAAGTGGTAGACGGTGCTATACTTATTATGATGACCACGGCTAACCCCAAGATCGGGACGAATGTTCTAAATAGGAGTATGCCTAGGGGGGCAATACAAATGCATCTGAAGTTAGTGCTGCAGAAAATCTGGCAGAGACAGTCATCACAGCTCTCTTGGATTCCTGCTCTTCTAGGCTACACAGTCATCAAATTCTGACTTGGAGAAAGAGTGAAACTCGTAGCGAAAACTCTAGAAGACTCCTAGCAAATTCATATTTTAGGTGAAAAACTTCAGGCGTCAGTTAATTTCCCCTATAACCCAAATCTCCTTTCCTAAGAGGGCTTCACGATGCAACTTCATTCACATTACTGTAATGAGCATTTACTGAGCTAGGCACTAAGCAGTGCATACATGTACCCTCTTATTTAATTCTCACAAAAACCTTAAGGAGCAAGTAATATTATCAAGATTCCCATTTTATGGTTGGAGAAACTGAGATTTAGCAAAGTCCAACCATATGCCTCAAGTCACAACGTTAGTAAGCAGCACAGGTGGGACCCAGGTCCAGGGCTTTCTGACTTGATGTGTTGTACAGGGATAGGGTATGTTCCCTTTCCAGCGTGTCTATGCTGGCAGTGAAAAAAAGGAGTTAGAGGCTGAACTGTGTCCCCCCCCCCAAATTTATATGTTGAATTTCCAATTAGCAGTACCTTAGAATATAACCACACTTGGAGACAACGTCTTTAAAGAGGTAAGTTAAAATGAAGCCATCAGGGTGGGTCCCTAGTCCAATATGACTGGCGTCTCTCTAAGAAGAGGAAGAGCCACCAGGGAGGCAGGCACACAGAGGAAAAACCATGTGAGGACACACAGAGAAGGCAGCCAGGGGCAAACCGAGGAGGCTTCTGAAGAAACCAAACCTGCCGACACCTTGATCTTGGACTGCCAGGCCCCAAAGCTGTTAGAAAACAGATTTCTGTTGTTTCAGTCACCCAGTCTGTGGTATTTAGTTAGGGCAGCCCTAGCAGACTCATGTGGAAGAAAAGCAGAAACCAAACTTCTGATTTGGCAAGATGGCCACTTCTTCTCCATAATCACTGGAGACACCCTACCGTTGGTGGTGCTGGCTCCTGTCCACCTCGCATACACACTATGACTAGCCCTTATTCTCTGTTAAAACAGCAAGGGAAAGTTGTAGAATGGCAAATGGGATGGCTAAGGCAAAGGGGACAGAGTTATGAGAAGAAAGCCATTTTAGGTGAGAAAGGCAGTACTATTCAGTCAGAGAAGGGAAAAGGCAGAGGACTGGCGAAGTGGGTAGAGAGAGTTTGGGAGTTACCTAGAGGATCTGCCTGAGCACAAGCCACACACACACACACACACACACACACACGCAATGTGGGGCTAGGAAATTAGGAATAGCTGGGATTGCTTTAACTGTCTTCTCAGGAGGGGCCTGCAGTTGAAAATGTCCTGGGAACCAGGGAACATCTTCAGAACAACCTGATCCCAAGCTCGCTTAGTACTGACAAATTCTTTATCTGGTATCTCCCCGTCAGGCAGGAAAATGGAGCCAGGTTGTGGACCCAACATATAAAATGGAGCCTTGGAAATTACTTGATTTCTAGACCAGGACTTGTCACTTACTAGATTCATTCATTCACTAATAGGTTCTAAGGAAGAACAAAGGAAAAATAGAGAAGGTGCATATAATTTTATAGGGGTTAGCATTTTCAAAATCTTTAAAATCTAGGGAAATGAGTGTGGGAACGTAGTCCAACTGGCGAAGACAAAATAAAATAAGCCATCACTCTGAAACGGATTTAACAGGTCCAAACTAATTTTCTCATTCATCAGTTCTGCAGAGTTATTTGAGAGTTATGCTTTCAAAATCTGAATTCTCTTTGTTTATTCAGCCTATCAGGATCCCCAAATTCAGAGCATAACTCTGTCCTAAAAATCCAGGCTTCTCCAATTTTCCCACAAAGAAAATCCTCAACAGATCTTTATCTTTAACCATACGCTAAGGAAACACCTGGGTAAAATGTTAGCGACCAACTCATCATCATACTGAATATAACTTAAAAAGTTTTGGGTCAGTGAAAGAAGAAAGCAAGAGAACACTTGAAGAAAACTAACACAATGGTGAGAAGTCTGTGCCATAGACATAACTAGGATTTCCTGCAGGAGCTTCTCCTTGCCTGTCTCATCTCTACACCACCTGTAATGAATCCCGTTCCCATTATGTACATGGTGCATTTTCCCTTCAAACAGTCTCCTGGAGCTCCTATTTTACCTCCTTTCTTTTAGTAATAGTCTTTGATTATTTGCAGAAATTCTAGAAGATACAACTGTTAATCCCCTTGAACAAATATTTACCCAAAGGCTGCTGCCTACTGGCATTGTACTGAGGGCCTTTAGGAGGAAGCATACAAAAGAAGAACTTGTAGGAGAGGCCACATTTGCCAAGTGAACAAGGCACTCAATTTGAGATTAATTTCATGCCCTATGGATCTCCTAATTTAATTGGAGAAATAAGACCTACACCTATCCATCAATCGGTTAGGTTTTATGTGATGATAGAAACAGCACAATTTAAAGGAATGAGCGTGGGCTTTAGAGACTTGGGTTTAAACCCTAGCTGTATCGCCTTCTGTGTGGTTTTGGACAAGTTCTTTAACCTTTCTGTGTCTTATCTTCAACTATAAATGAGAATAAATTGTATGACCTACTTCAAAGAGTTGCCCTGAGGATGAAATGTTAAGGCCAATTTATATTGGAAAGGCATCTGAGAATTAAAAGGGAAAATATTGAAATCATTCTAAAATAAATTTCCAATGTTTGCAATCCTCCAAACACCGCAAGGCATACCCAGATGAAGAAGATTCAGTCTTGCTCTCAGAAAGCTTGAGGTTTAGCAGCAAAGAGATGGCCATGCTCCAAGATGAAGGAGTCTCAATGGGAGGAGAATGCTCACAGGTATACAGAGAGGATGGATATAATTGGGGTGAGAATGGAAGAAGGACAGGAGGCTTTGGGCTTCTCCTTCAAGGATTCTGATAAGTGGAAATGGGAAGGATAGAAGGAGGCAGAACATACCAGGTAGAGGTAATTACTAAGCAAATACACAGAGACCACAAGTACTTCTAGCTAATAAGTTTAGTATAAAAGATGCTAGATTGAAGTTGGAGATAAATTTAAATCCTAGTTTGCAATGGGTTAGCTATTTGACCTCTCTGATTCACTGTTTCTCATTTGTAGAATGGAAATAACACATACCTCATAAATTTATTGTAAATATTAAGTATTAACCACATAGCTGACATCTTTGAAATACAACAAATTTTTAATGTTTTTAATCTTTTTTTTTAAGTTTATTTTTGTAGTAATCTCTACACCCAACGTGTGGCTTGAACTCATGACCCCAAGATCAAGTGTTGCATGCTCTTCTGACTGAGCCAGCCAGGCACCCCGATATTTTTTAAATCTTAGAGTAATTAGAAAAATTTCCAATATTACCAGAAGTCTAATTATTTTCTAGGTTATGTGTACAGCGGCCCAATCATACCACCTATTTCTAGTATCACTGAAACACTGGAGGATGAGCTTTAATGTTTGCGTTATTAACTTGCACTTAGTCACTGTTTTATGTAGAATAAACCACCACTGGAAATGTCAGTGGACCAAAGTAAATGATAAGAGAGTTAACTTGAATTTTCAGTTATTTTGTTAGGTTTTATCTTTCAGGGCATTTTATTTGTCTCCCTACATTGGCATGGATAAACATAAATGCAATAGGTGGACCTTTGTTCAGAGTTGACAAACTATTCTTTTAAATATTTAGGCATATAAGAAAAACATACTTATTCTATTCACAGTTCCTTGAAGTCAAGGACAATGGAAGCCAAAATATCTAGCGTTCAGAGCATGGGTATTGATGCTGAAATAAGAAGAAGTGGGGGCTGGAGATTAAAGTCCCAGAAACACTAAGCCATCTATACCTTTCTTCAACAGGCACTTCTTTTAATTCTCAGAAGTCTTAGAAGGTGAGGGCGAGGATGATGCAGAACCCGCTTTGTTGACTAAAGCAGATCTGCTGAAGCTCCATTACCTGGAGTATGTGTGGGATGGTGGTTCTAGATATGCAGCAGAAATGTGGTAAAAAGACCTCCATGCTGACTTTTGGCAGATGAAGCTCTCTTATTCCTCATTTTCACCACGTGAACAAAGTAGGAATACAATCTTGACCTAATTGATAAGGGATACATTCTCAGAAACTCCTGGGTTCTGCTGGTAAAATACTTAATAAATTACATGCTAATCAAGTCCTTCATTTAAAAAAAGAGAAAGTTCTGCAGAAGTCACTTGGAATCGTGGTGTTCTACATCTTTTACCTACAATGGAACTGACCGATCTGACAAAAACAATCGAAGTTCAAAATAACCTATACTCAGAATTAACCTACACTCAGGGCTGGAGTGTAGCACAGGATCCTGTCTTCTATTGGTAAAAGCATGCTTCAAAGGTTTAGAAAAGTCAGGAAAAAAACTCCTGTTGTTCAGTTCCAACCCAGAAGAGCCAAATAAATCTAGTAAATTTTCTATTCATTAATCAAAAATGGTCTATAAAGTTCTCTAAGATGCAGCCCCTGCAGAATGGATTTTTAATGAGATGTTTGCCCTGGTATCACCAAGGTATCACCAAGAAAAGATGTCCTGCGATGCCTGTGAAATATGGAGGATTGACTCAAAGAACTCTATGTAGCTCCATGAATTCTCTCAGTCACGGGGCCAAAAGAAGGAGCATGGAAAATGAAAAGAGAAATGATCAGTTCCAACAGAACATGAAGTGTAAACATACATTCTGTTCAAGAGATAGTCACTCGGCTTTCTTTAGAAGTCATTAACTAAACCCCAGATAGGGGTTTAGTTGTCCTGATACTGTAGACTATTTTCTGTGGTTTAGACCATTTCAAGGACTTGATCTTCACATCACTTTCAAAGGGAAAAACAACAACAACAACAAAACTCTTAGCTCCTTAACTTATGGAGTTCAAAGTTGCTTTGGCCTCACTGTCATTGTCTTTCTTTTTTCTTTTTTTTTTTTTTAAAGATTTTATTTATTTATTTGAGAGAGAGAATGAGAGACAGAGAGCACGAGAGGGAAGAGGGTCAGAGGGAGAAGCAGACCCCCCGCTGAGCAGGGAGCCCGACGTGGGACTCGATCCCGGGACTCCAGGATCATGACCTGAGCCGAAGGCAGTCACTTAACGAACTGAGCCACCCAGGCGCCCCTGTCTTTGTCTTTCTACTCTTGACCCACAGTGGGAAAGAATTTGGTTCACCCAAAGCATGTCCCCACATTTTAGGTTGCTCCTATGGATCATATTTCAGCACCACTTAGCAACAACTCCAACCTTAAAACCATGTGAAGACTAATAGACCAGTGACCTCCTAGCATGGCTGAAAAAAAATGAAATTTGAATGGTCCTGCCAAGCAGAATACAGCACTAAAACAGTAAGGAACAAAGACTCCAGTACTGATGGGAGAGCAGAGGGTAAAGCAGCGATACAGAGAAACCAAAGAAAGCAAAATGGAAATTAAAAGTGGACTTAGTTTGTCCTGAAGAGTAAGGGCACAGTTGTGGGAAATCCCACCCTCAAAGGTCAGGAAGTGAGAGATATTCTCAGAATATCCAAAGAGGCCCCATGGTCACTGATGTGGACTAAAATGGAAATGAACATTTTTGGCTGAGGAATAGCCTTTTCTTTGGGCAGAGCTGCCTCCATTATCTTCAAGAATTACTGGAGCTCTTGCCACAGGATAATAGAGCATATGGAAGGGAATCAAGGGGTAAAAGAGAGACCCTTGGGTTCAGAGTCACCTCTTGAAGGTCTGGCCCTAGGCTGACACTTAAGAGTTCTGCAACGGTGAACAAGCCACCAAACCTCGAAGAGCCTGCATTGCCTCATTTGTAAAAAGGCAATAATAACTTAAACCTTGTTGACTTCACGGGGCTGATGTGAGAGTCAAATGGCACAGACAAAAGTGTCTTGAAAACTGTAAAGGGCTATAAAATAGAAGGTGGTGTGGCAAAGAGGTATTTCATTAAGGAATCCAAAGCTTTTTTTCTTTTTTAACCTCTGTGTACATCATAACTCCTGTTATCCCTTCTTTTTTTTGAATGTCAAGTTTTACGGGAGTTCATTTAAAAGGGCAGAAACAAACGCTAAACCTAAAGGAACAGAGTTTACTTTTGTTTTCTTTTCTCTCATTAATATTCTGTACCGAATTGTGTCAACTCTCTTTGGGAACCTCGATTTTGCTCATCTTTGTAATGAATAAAGTGTAACTTTCCAGGTAACGTTTTATAGTATTTAGAAGAAAGTCTCCTGAAATATATGCCCTTCCTGAATAAAATCTGAAATTATTAAAGTCCTCCAGAAATGAACAACAAGAAATCTTAGTATGTATTCTTCGGAGTTGTTGAGTCTCCTTACCAATAATATGTCACAATTGTATCTGCAGCAATAGGTGGAAAAGATACTGCATATACGTGTACAGAAGGTGTTCAGTTGTTGGAAGGTAAAAAAGGTACTTGTAAGGTCAGCTGAATTAAGGCCCATATACAATAAATCAAGTATGAAGCAATCAAAGAATCAAAGTTTGCCAACAAGCTTCATGTTTTCAGATTCTGGCCCACTTTTCCTTATTCTTTCTGATGGTATCATCCTAGTCTAATGTTCTTTGGACATATATGATCATTCTGATAGGAAGACATGACTCAGTCAATGTGTAGATTTGATAACAGGCTTATACAAAGCAGGCTTCCAACTGGCTAGTGTATGGCCACCGTACATCCTTCAGGAAAAGTCAAGCTCCCTCACTCCAAAGCCTGAACTCCAAACTGAATTAACACCTCTTAAAATGCACTAATACAGTACTAATCCTTCCCGAAACTGGTAGACCACCAACTAACTGAGATGACCGAGCCCCATCTTGATATGGACCACGTGCTCGGGAAAGTAAGTGATAAAGAGAGAGCACATGAAGAGCAAAGAGAAGAAAACACACACAAAATTGGGACCCGAAGTCTTTCTTCACTGAGTCCTCCCGTGAGCTTCCTCCAGCATATGAAAAAATCCTACCCGCAATTCCCTGCCATAAATGCTGGAAGCACTAGTTTTGTTCACCTTGACCCACTCAGAAGGAAAATATAAAACAGTCATTTTGAATGGCAAAAATAGCAAGCCAGGCCACGTAACCTCCCTCTGAACAGGCTTGGCTGAAACATCTGTGGGAAAAGGGGCTGCAGAGAATTCAGTGAGACCTAAGCGATGCGAAAACCTTTCTATTCTCTTCAATTACTCAAAAATGGGAAAGAAGCATCATTTTCAAAAGAACAAATGCTACACAAGACATGCCCTTTAAATCCTTTTGAAGGTTCTGTGACCTGTGAAACTATCTGCAATATCAGCAGGAGAAAGCCCTTTCCAGAACAAATGCCCATGTTTTATGTGTACTGTATTTGCTAATCATTACTTCATAAGCAAGAGTAGATATACAGTGGGGCTATAAATAATGGCGGGAATGTAAAAGTGAATTGATCTGTCTGGCTATCTAGTAATACTCCTGGCACAAGACCAGTCTTGAATGGCTGCCAACTACCACGGAGCCAGCCAGTGATTTGTCTGGGGGTCCTGCCCTGTCAGGCAGAAAACAGTCTTAAAGCTGAACTCCCACCACTGTGCGCATTGCCTCCATCATGGCCCTGAGCATTGCCTGCAGAGTCCCCTTTCACCGAATCTGTCCAAAACTCACTCTAAAAAACTGGCTGAAAAGAATGCGAAGAAAAAAACACAGAACCCAACCCAGTTGAAAAATTAATAAATGCCTGAAAAATCCAAGCTGGGGTTAGGAGAGGGAAAACATGAAAATATACAACTTCAGCCAACCCAAACTATAGAGGGGGTCAGTGAGAACTGGGGTGTGGTCCCAGAAGTTCGTGCAGTTAACTGCATATACTTGCCATAAACCTTACTCCATCCGGTGTACCAAACTCGACCGTGACTAGCTGTGGGCCTGGGGGTGCGGAGCCATCGGGACCTTCCTATGGAAGAAGCAAGCACTTTCTTGGTTCCGGACATGGCAGCAACAAGCCCAACGAATTGGATCAGGTCACCCTCAAAAGGGGGAGCCTCCCTGACGAAGACATGGGGGTGCTCAGGAGCATCTCCGACAACCAGACTATTTCAAAAATCCCCTTCGCGAATGGAGACACAGTTACGGATTGATCACCTCCCTCAATTCCCGCCCAGGCTCCTGTCTTTGCTCCGCTCTCTGTCTGAAGAGGGCGAGTCTGATCTCACGACTGGCGGCATAAACCACTTTTCCCTGCGTGGACACAGCGAGACAGCTCGGGCACTCACCCCGGGATGCCTTGCAGGGATGCAGTAATGCGCCTGTCTGGCGCTGTTTCTTGCATCCCTCAAGGCTGTCTCCAAGTTCTTTCTTTGTAAAGACCAGCCTGGCTCAAAAAAAAAAAAAAAAAGAAAAGAAAAAAGAAAAAGTAAGGTTAAGAAAATGAAAAGGAAAAGAAAAAAGTAAAGAGAGAAGGGAAGAGAAAATTCCAGACAAAATGAAAAGGAAGCAAAAAAGGAGGAAAAAAAGAGAGAGAGAGAGAGAGAGAGAGAATCTCAACAAACGATGAGCTCAATCCCAGCCTCTGCTAGGTGCACTTGATTCATGGGCTTCAGGCAGATCAGGCTCTGCCTGAGTGTTTATTATACATGTGCAATATCCTTACAAATAGATAAAGTAACAGAGAAGGCTTTCATGGAGATAGAGGGTGCACCGTGTGAATCAAGAGTTGCTAATTATTTAAGGATTGGCAAGTTGAATTTCCTCAACGTGATGCATGTTTATAGCTCAGAGACCACAGAAGGGTGAGGCAGCTGCTTTGTTTGGATATTTTTTTTTCATTTTTTATTGAATTTCATAAATACCAACCAAATTCAAACAAAACTGATTGAGATTTCACCTCATCACTTAAAATATATTTTGTCGAGCACACTCGGTGCAGTAATCCTCTGCTATACTTTAATTTGGTTTTAATTTTATAGGCCCTGTTTTAACGGCATATTTCCAGACCTTTATTCCTCTCACAGCTCTTAGCAAAATGGTAGCTCATAAACACAAGCTCTGCTGTGTAGACTTTGCATTTCATCCCAAAGTATTTCCTTTTTTATAGCCGTGGTCTTTCCATCTTAGTGCTGTGAGCTTGGGTCACAAATCTCTCTGCTATTCCAGTGTGTGACATCTTCGCTCGTTTGCCGCTGCTCATTAACAAACAATACTGCTGTGAAATTGGTTTAATGACAAAGTAATAAAATTGCTATTCTGCTCACAGATTGCCTGAGGCACTTTGAGCTCCTACAAGGCTTACTGTGGGTGCCAAGATACATTAAGCTGCTTATTCGTAAAAACTGCATCATCCGTTTTTTCACAGGTTTTTTTCTCTTTCCTATCCAGCCCTGCTTCTTTTTATCTTCAAATAAAAAGATATATTTGCTTATGTTCTTCCAGGCTGTCAAATTTTTACTTGCATGCATATTTCTGGAAAATGAAAGTATATTTCATTTCTTTTTTTTTTTTTTTTTCTTGAAAGGTCACTCTGTCCCCACTGCAAGGTTGTGCCTGGACGGAACATCCACCGCATACAACATTAAAGCAGACTTATTTTCGCACATTACGTAAGTGGGAGCCAGGGTCGTTTGAACCTATTTTGGGAGAGCAAGGGAATGAAACTATTTATGGAATGGTTTTACCTTTGCAAAAAGCAAGGCTTGTGAGAATCCTTACCCTTTCTTGTCTCCTATTAAAACTGAAAATTTTACATGAAAACAACCCACACAACTCTGGTCGGGACTACTCACATTAATATTTTATGAATAATAAAATATGTCTGCATTAAAGCAAAAATCTTCAGCAGGCACCTGTTTTCCATAATGAATTACATGTTCTGGGAAAGTAGCCTTTTTCCATTTGTCTAATGCCCATCCAGACCTGAAGATTTACTGCTGCAAGACAATGGGGAAATAACCCAATTGCGGTTTGACAGGTGGGCAGGTCTTGATAATTATGGCCAGACATCTTAACACTGTGCAACTGATGTAAATAAACATCCAAAGCACAGATCAATATTGCTTTCCTACTTTTGCATTTTGAACAACACATGCTAGCAATTTACATCCTTTCTCTCTTTCTGGCTGATTGGAAAGGCTGCATTCATTTAAACACATTGCATGCATACACACACTCCACATATTTCATTTAAAAGTATTCAATACACCCAACAGCCAGGACTGTACTTTATAATCACATTGCAGTCACCTGCTGGTATATTTCTATTAATTACGTAAACTGATATCTCAAGAGCTCCAAAAAAATATCCAAATTGGCCATCTGAATACCTGCAATGCCTGGATGATAAAGAAAACCCAGACCATGTTGGCAAAAAGATGAACCATCAAGAATTTGGGTAGATTTTCCTCCTGTCTATACTCCTGGCATTCTTTACAATTTCATGAACTGTAGGTGTTTTCTCTTCCACATGCATCTGACCTCATAAATCTCAGTAACTGAGATTTTATTACAGAAGCCAAAAGATTTGCAAGGCTTGTCACTCCTGCCGAGAGGCTGACCCCCCTGAAGATAAGAGAGGGCCTGATGCTGTTTGAGGGGGTCCTGCCAGGGGAGGAGATAATCCAGGGACACAGATGGAAGCAGCATGAGGAGCAAGGTGAACTGATTCAACACAGCGGCTTGGAGGGAGCCAGGAGAGAACCTGGAGGAAAGGCAAGAATGGACAGACGGAAGACGAAGGCTCTGGGGGGAAAATAAGGTGAAATTAAAAAAAAAAAAAAGAAATGATACCCAAAAATGAGATGATCAATAAATATTATCCATACATTGTTTATTCTAATCTTCGGACCCTATTCATCATAGAAAGGAAATGTCATCTACCATTTCAAGAGCCCAGTATGAGTTCATTAGATGTGTAGCTTCTCCCACAGCATCTGATGTTAACATCCCCTTTTTTCTTTCTGTAATATCCTTAAGAAATAGAAGAGTGAGATGGATGAAGAAACATGCCTGACGTATTTTCATAGGAGAAACAATGGGCTATAGAGGAAGTGACCAAGAGACTCTCTCAGGGGTGTACTGCTAACTTAAATCTCGGAAAAGAATACCTGTTCTCTTCTTGAAGTGTGTTAATATGCCTGTCATAAGTCATTTTCTCTATATTGAGAAGCCAGCAATAAATCCTGTCAGCTGTTTGTATCTCAATGGTATACATTATAAAACTCAGGTATTTAATGTGGAATTTTGATAAATATTACAAACAAAGGCTTTAGAGAAATTAAAAAAAAAAAAACTTACTGCTGAAAATATATCTTTAGACTTGGCCAGGATTTCTGGTTTTCATGACAATTTTGCCATTTCCCCTCAGACATGGGACTCAGAAGCCACTAAGTACTCAAATACCAGAGACTGTCTTTATTTTGTGGACGCCTCTATAAAACATGCCCTCATCAAAAGGATTAAAAACCTCGTGAAAAATAAAAATCATACATAATGGCGTCAAGAACTATTTGCAGAAAGGAAGTTGGACATTCCTGACATTCAGTTCCTATGCTACCTGTTAATTCATGATATTTATTATTAATCTCTCAGCATATGCAGAAAAATATACCAGGCTTTTCCAAGAATAGAAAGAAAATAGAAAATGTGATATAACAACAGTGAAAACAATAGTGATAAGAGCTAGTTTTTGGAACTCTTACTAAGTGTTATAGTATTCACAACAATAGTCTGAACCAAGGGCATTATTTCAGTTTGACAGATGGGAAAACTGAGCCCCCAAATTCAGGTTCAGATAGTTAATGGTGAGACCAGATGCAAACTCAGATTCTTCCTGTTTCAAAATCCGTCCTTTCTAGTGTATCTTGCTGTTCCTCCATATGAAGTAACTTATGAAATACGTATGAATTACTACCTGTGTTGGCTACAAACCAGTGTAATAACATGGATTCTCCTAGGAAATGCCAAGTAGGTTATGTACCTTGGTTACTTAACCTTTTACATAAATGGAGATTAAACACAATATAGTCCTTATGCGAGAAAACTCTTCTGAGAGGCATTTAGATAATATACATGAAGTATTTAGATATGTTTTAAAGAAAGTTATGGGGGCGCCTGGGTGGCTCAGTAGTTAAGCGTCTGCCTTCGGCTCAGGTCATGATCCCGGCGTCCTGGGATCGAGCCCCGCATCGGGCTCCCTGCTCCGCGGGAAGCCTGCTTCTCCCTCCCCCAACCCCCCGCTTGTGTTCCCTCTCTCGCTGTGTCTCTCTCTGTCAAATAAATAAATAAAATCTTTAAAAAAAAATAAAGTTGTGATTTAAACACAGTCAACACTGTCACGCTTGGCTTAATGAGAACTAATTATAAACAACATCTTTTATCTTCCGTTGTGGGCCAACTTCTCCATTCTACATGGCCAGGGACTACACCATTAATGCTGGTGAGCTCTTGGAAAAACAGGTAGCCCTGCTTACAAAGGGAAATCAAAAAGAAAATAATTTACAGCTCATGATCAATTGGTCAGTGACGATTCCATTATAAGCATTATTAATAATAAAAACAAATAATAATTATACACTTATATCTGTGTGTCTTCCTCCATAGCCTAGAAGTTCCATGAGGGCAGGGGTCATGTCTCTGGTTTGCCAGTATCTCTTTAGCACTAAAATATTACCTGACAAATGGCCCAATCAAATATGGTACCAAGGTAAGAAAACAGGTACAGCAATCTTTCAACCTAAAGACATTTCACGTATACAGGTCTTACTCTTTTCCATAGCTGAATTTTACTGTGGTGAATCAGTGGGATGGGAGAGGAAATGGAAGAACCAGAAAAGAATAAGGGTAGAGTCCTCTTCCAAAGGGCAAGAAATCCTAGCGCTGGCTCTGGTCAGTCTGCTCTGACCTGTGGGAGAAGGAGTATGAGCTTTCTAGTACAGGCAATGTTCTTCGCATTTTCATCTTATTTTCTCCCTTAGCTACGTGGTGGTGGGGGGGGGGCGCGGCGCGGGAGATAACATTTCCAACATTCTGAGATGAAATTCAGAAGGAATAATGTGTAGGCTTTTGTGGGTATGGTTTGGACTCTGTGCATACCTAGAACAATGAACTTTAGGGACAATATAGTCCAGGTTCTAAACAATGTAGGTAATGGTTTTGTACTTTTGTCATTTACATTTGATTCTGAACTGTAAGCTTCATGAGGGCAGGGTGGTCTATACTGTCTCACCCCCGAATACATTTTGCCTGGCACGATGACTGACACCACGATGGGTACCTGGGCAATAAAATAGTAAGTGCTCAATAAACAATTGTCAGTGACTGAATGTGTGGTTTTAAAGGAGGCAGCAAATCTAATTCTCCAATTATATTTTCTGCCAGTATTAGGATTGAGTAAATTTGGATTTACTAAACATACACATATTGATGAACGAGGTGACAGCTCAGCAGACTACTGGCTGGCAGGCGGGAGCCGGCTGAAGGTTAACATTCACACAGAGATAAGTAGAGTTAGTTGATTGCAAGAGGAATTATTATAGAAAACATTTAGTGATATCCAGAAATAAAAAGGAACTACCAAAGAACTGCCAGTGACTCCGGGAGATGTCACAGAGGCTGGCAAGGATCCCTAAGTCATGACAAAAGGCACAACCAAAGGTTTTTCTTTTAAGTACGTAAGGCTGCATGTTAGGCTGACAGATACAACATGCACGTTTAAAGACCCGTGTTTTATGTATTACCACTTGTTTCCCTTCTCATGCCCTCAGTGACTAGGTTTTTTATTTATTTTGTTCTGTTTTGGTTTTGAGGTTATATTTAGCACATTTAAAAGTAGCCATCAAAATGATTTTCAACTTGTTATGGAGTCACAAGAAAAGGAAATCATGAAAGATTTTCCAAAATATTGAGGATGTTAAGATGTGACAGTAATCATGGATTAGATCACTGACTTTGAATGTAAATACACACTATTCATGTATGTTCATCATATATATATGCATGCTTTTTTTTGGCAGGGGGGGAGGGAGAGAGAGAGAAAGAGAGAATCTTTTTTTTTTTTTTTTTTTAAAGATTTTTTTTTTTTTATTTCTTTATTTGAGAGAGAGAGAATGAGAGAGAAAGCACATGAGAGGGGGGAGGGTCAGAGGGAGAAGCAGACTCCCCGCCGAGCAGGGAGCCCGATGCGGGACTCGATCCAGGGACTCCAGGATCATGACCTGAGCCGAAGGCAGTCGCTTAACCAACTGAGCCACCCAGGCGCCCGAGAAAGAGAGAATCTTAAGCAGGCTCCATGCCCAGCACAGAGCCTGACGCAGGGCTCAATCCCACGACCCTGAGATCATGACCTGAGCTGAAATCAAGAGTGGGATGCTTAACCAACTGAGCCACCCAGGCACCCCTGTATGCATACTTGTCTATCAGCATGCTTATTAGTAACATTACATAGCATGTGAATTACGTAAATGACATTAGATCCCTCCTTGTGGGTTTGATATTGTTTGTACTATCCAGTTTCCACCACTATGAAATAAATTACGTGGTTCAAAGTTGCCTGTTATGTTACTGCCAATGGTGGGCATCAAAATTGCACCGTCGAGTACCCACATTCTTTTCTGTATTGGTTCAGCCCATTCTTAATGACTATGTTTAAAAACATTTCTAGGAATTTTCCTTTCACTAGTTTTGATAGATTCCCTGACTCAATTCCAATAAAGGGGATATAACTCATCTTAGTTAAAGTAATTGTCACGAAGGACAGTCAAATGATTAAGATTTGTCATCAGCCAAGAGAAGAGAGTAGGAAAAAAGGCTTAGAGCTGCGAACTCAATATATCATAGGGAAGACAAACAAACAGTTAACATATTGAAAAGTAAATGCTGTTTTGTACAGAATAACACAACTTCAATGGGAGCATTGAATCTGAGCGTCAAGAAAATAGGGATTTTTTGCTACAAAAGCATTTCTTTTATAAGAAATTCAAATCTGAGCACAGCTTTCATGTTGTAATTTTAAAACTATCACCTGGAATAAAGCAGAAGTTTATTTAAAATAATACCAGCATGAGCTTTACAAAACAAAACAAAATCAGTAAAATGTCGATACTTGCTTTCAAGAAGCCAGAAAGCACTTCTATTTCTCGAGGCCCTGTGACATTCAGCTACACATTTGCAATGACAATGACAACTAGGAAAGTGCTCCAGAAACCAGAAAAATGCATTTGGGGTTGGGCCTATGCATCACAGAACAGAATCAATCTTCCTAATTAACGGCAAATTAGCAATCCCAAAATGAGTGGGATCAACCTGTCTTCACTGGCCAAGAATCATGCTAAGTATAGAGCTTCCTTTAAGTGCCTCTAAATTACATTTACACCCATATAAAGTAACATTCTTTTAATCTAATACTACATTAGTGTCACTGTTCTAAAAGTTATTACACCGTTTAAAATTTCTATAGATAGGTGGACAGATAAACACATTAATAGGCAGATATGCAGATAATCAGACATTTCACAAAGCAGGGCTCTAAGGTGGTCACAAATCACTGAAGGCAGTGTACGAGATACTTATTAGCATAAAGCGCACCAATGAAAAAAAGTTTCTGTTGAATAGTGATATCCTTTAAGGTCTAATGGCTATTTAGACATGTACTATATATTTTTTAACACACCAAGATAAACATTAAGAAGAAAGTCGCCAAACATTAAGAAGAAACAGAATAATTATAGTCAAAGTAGACTTAATGGCTAATGACTGAAATAGCATTTTGCTAAAATTGATGTGCTGTGGGGTGGTGCCATTTCAGTTTATTAACCCATTCAATATCCAAAACGTGCTAGACATTGATCAGGGGCACTGCCTGACTCGGAGGGCACAAATCACAGTACATGCCTGCATGGTGTGCATCCACCCCTCGAGCTGTGCAGGGTACAGAACGCCCAGTTCTATGGGGTGGCCCCAGCAGCACCACACAGGACAAACCGAAAGGTATGGTTCATAATTTTTAAAAATTTAACATCTAATAAAACGTGAGCCATCTTTTACCACTTAAAAAACTCATTGACTTTAAAATCCAACCCCCAATAAAAGGATAAATCGTGATTATGGTTTTTCCTTAGACTAGTTAATATATTTCCAGCCAACTTATTAGAGTAGAAAGTCTCTTGTTTTTGTTTGCTTTTGTTCACTTGTTTTTGGTGTTGTTAGATGGTCCATGGAAGGGCCCTGAGATTGTAGGCAATAGTGTGTGGTATGTGTGTGTGGGTGTGTACTTGTACATATTCTTCTGGGTGCTCATGGGTTTCATCACATACTCAAAGAAGTCCATGACCCAACAGAGGTTTAGAACTAATATATCACAGTCCATTGCTGAATGAGGTACAGAGCGGCTTAGTAGCCAAAAGTGGAGGAGGAAGGAATTCAGTCTATGACTAGGGAGAGATTGTTTGAAATTCGGAAAAATTTGTCTCTTTCAAAGATTAAACTTTGATCAAGGAACAAATTTCCTAAATAAATTAAAACTCTGATATCTCTCACATGCAGAGCATTAGTTTGACATGAAACAGCAAGCTATTTATCCCTGGGGCCCTTTCTCCATCACCACTAACAATGGGCTATTCCCAGAAGAGACTTCAGGATGCTGATCTGAGAGTCAAGACAGACTGCTCTATTGTGGAGTGAGTCTTAGAGTTGTGGTCCTACTGGGTACCATTTCCAATCTGGGCTACTTATAAAAATTAAGTGGTTGGCTTGAGCTCACTCTTGAACAGATAGGAACACTATTTCAGCATCAGAAAAACTTAATCTTCCCTAGGGTCTTGTGATCTAGAAAAAAACTCTGAAAAGTAGATGGACTTCCCAAGACCACTACTGACAAGAACAGGCTCGTGTGTGTGTGTGTGTGTGTGTGTGTGTGTGTGTATGTATAGTTCCATGAGACTTGAACCAGTCACTGAGGAAGAAGGACATCTATGTCTTCATCATGGAATTCATCTTTATTCTTGCATTAGGGCATCTTGCTATTCTCAAATGACCTGCCTGGTTTAGAGACCAGTTTTAGCAACCGATACCTCAGAAAGAGCTCATTCTTCTAATGAACCTCAGACTTCTAGTGCCAGGTACTCCTTTTCCCATTTGTTTGGCAACCGTGTGGGGAGCAGGTGGGAGTGGTTAGAGGTAGAGAGGAGTGAAGAAATTCACAGATACTGATCTTTAATTTACTCAGAAGAGATCGACAGGGAAATCGGCTACCTATGAATATGAAGTTTTACATTTTGATGTGGGAATTGAGTATTGAATACATTTGTCTGACTCTATTCACACAACTTTCCAAAAACCCCTGGGAAAATCACTCCAATGTGTGCCTCAGTTTACTCCTCTGTAAGAAAAACAAAGAATAACTGACTCACAGGGATGTTAGGAAACTAATTATTGTTGGTAAATACTCTTATAGTTGGTGCCATAAAAGCAGTGATTATTATTAAATGGTTGTTACTGTCACCCCTGCCTAAAGTCAACCCTCTCTCTAACATTTCTTTTATTTTTTAAACTTCTTTTCAATGTTAATAAAATATTTGGCAGCTATGGATATTACATAAATGCATTAGGGTATAAAAGCTAACATTTTCTTTTAATTTTAACAATGTGCATACTATTGGTAAAGAATATTGAAAGAAATACAATGCGTAAGTAGATTTTACACCACATTAGAGTTGTCCAATTTCTCATGTTTAAAATTTTTCTGCATGACTAGAGCCAGGAAGAAATACATGCCAGCATAATTATATGAACAGTTGAAATTTAAACATATTGAAAAGGAGAAGAGAACATGTCCACCCATTTGTTTTGTTTTTTTTTTCTTCCATAATAATCCCAAAGATGAGTAATTTCTTTTCATAGAGTCAAGCTGAAGGCACAAAGCTTTAACATTCAAAGGAGGGAGGTAGGGGGGAAAGAAGCTTTTTTAAGTACTGTGCAAATCAATACACAAAAAAATCTCAAGATGATAGTTTAATTAAAATGTGCACAAGGCAATTCATCAGCCTCTTCCCTTGGTGTACTAGCCTCTAGAATTTGCCTTCTGCTTTCTGATCTCTGATGGTTTTAACTTGAAGGCATTTAAAATATCTTTCAACCGGCACCTTTCCACTTAGCTTACATTCCTTGTTTTTCTTTATAAACAAGAAATTGTACTGGCTTTGTGATGTTTGTTATGCTTCATGCTTTTTCATCTCCTGTATGGGCTTTGCCTAGCATGAAATGCTGTCATGCAGTGAAATTTACCTGAGAGCTACAGGGAGAAAAAAAAAATCTTCGAAGTATATTTGGTTACAAGTTCATAGCCAGCTAAATCACTGGCAATTTTATGCTACTGGTTATTTCAATGTTTGTAAAAGTACATATAAAAATAAAATAACCACTCCCACAGTCATCAAAATGAAAAATCTGCTTGGATTAGAATATACTGTAAGTTGCTCTAAACTACCATGTGGGAATGTTAATATTATTCAATTCCTATTACACAGTGTTCTAGGGATACCTTGGCAGGGACATAAAGCTACTGAACTCTTGGCTCCTTAATGGTTTGACTCCCATTGTAATTGCTTTGTTCACTGGCTGCCCTGGTCTTCATAATTGGTTAGAGTCCAAGGTCACAGATCCAATATGGTAGTGGCTCCCACTCTTAGCTCCCACTCTTGTTAAGTCTTTAATGGTAGCTTTGTTTCAGTATCCTCTTTTTCAGATCCAGAAAATCTTCTTTTATTAAATAATTCCGGTGAGTGCCCTCTGATAGTTTGACTCAACGTTCCCCCATCACCTCTGCATATAGTAGATTTCAAAAGCCACCAACAACAAATTCAGCCCAAAGCCAATCCAAAATGGATTTTTTGGAAGACTTTTTGAGATTCCTTTTTTTTCCCTCAGATTACATATAATCATTTGGGTGGACTTAAAATGCTTCATTTAAGAAACTTTATTTAAAACATGTAAGAATCCCAATTATTAGTGTCTTACTAATTTGTTTTCCAGAACATTCATAAACATAGTAATATAATAATAATCAGGAAGAGAGAGTGTTTTAATTTTTCTTAAAATCAAGGTCATAATGGCACTATGAAATTACATAGGAAAGAAAAGAAACTACATGATCAAGATACTTCCTTTTAGGGTTATTTTTTTTCTTTTTGAGATAACTAAATCACTGAAACGAAAGGATTTTGCAAGCAGGTTGTGGTTTATGAGAAATGGTTCTGGATCAATGAATTGGTTTGTTCAACTTTGCTCTTTACCTCTAACTTGGGTGGCTCTGGGAAGGCAGACGCCCCTATTCAGGGTGTCTCTGGACTTCAAATTTTGGGGTTAGATTATTTACGGGGCTTTTTCCGTTCATAGCTTATTTCATTTGAATTAGCCAATACTTAGCTAAATGTATCACTTGATTAGCAACTGTCTAGAATTGACAAGAAGATTATTTTACATTTTTCATTCTCTGTTACCTCTAAATAAAGTATTATTACCCCTAAAACAGTTTTTACTACTCAGATAAAACCCTTTGTGAGCATCTTTTGGTACTAAATATCCACTCATTACGCATGCATTTTTCAGTAACTATCGGGTGAGTAATTTCGGTGACCAGGCACTGCAGCAGGCACCCAGACCTTGGGAGAGCAAACAGACCATACTTTCTGCCCTCAAGAAGAAGGAGGGGGTGCCTGGGTGGCTCAGTTGGTTAAGTGACTGCCTTCGGCTCAGGTCATGATCCTGGAGTCCCGGGATCAAGTCCCGCATCGGGCTCCCTGCTCGGCGGGGGGTCTGCTTCTCCCTCTGACCCTCCCCCTCTCATGCTCTCTCTCTTTCTCTCTCTCAAATAAATAAATAAAATCTTAAAAAAAAAAAATAAAGACGTCAAAGGAGATTAAAAAAAAAAAAAAAAGAAGAAGGAGGTCCTTTCTTTTGAATGGAGCAAACTTTTCTTCAGTTACTTTTATAGTTTCTATAAAGTTCATGATAAACAACAATGCCTCCTTTCCTGAGCACAGGCTAATCAAGGAGTAAGTGCACTTGAATCCTGGGAGGCATGTGAGAGATTTATTATAAAATTTAGCTCTACTGTAATTATGATTTCATTGACTGTGTGTGATAGTGTATTTAATGCTCCCCTTTAAATAAAGATTTAAGGGTCACAAAATAACATATTCTCATAAAACGACTCAATCTGTCATATTACTCCTTTTTATTACAAATGCCCAGTTGTCTAAAGAAATTGTAAAATTTTCATGTATTACTCCAAATACAGTCAGGACTGGGTGGATAACAAGGATGATTCATTCACTGCATTCAAGGGGAAAAGATCATGGTTTCGGAAAATTTTCAAACTCATTGAAAGTAGATTTTTTTTTTTTTTTTTTGAATTCTAGGGTTCATCTGTCTTCATGGTCCCCAGTGAGAAGACTTGGCAAGGAATATGCTTATTTTAGAAAGAAATCATGATAGACATGAACTCTGGTGTAGCAACATGTCAATATAAATGGTACACCCAGGAAAGAGAGCCTTAGGAAATCCAGAAGGTTCTTCAAGGTGATGAAACTGACTTTGGAGTCTAAAGAGCTTTGGAAGCAGAGTATAACTTCTGGAGGGAGCATGGCAGGCACCGGAAGGAGAGTAAACTGTTCTGAGGTCAGATGTGACGGTGGGGTTATAACACAAATGTTCCACTGATTTAAATATTTAAATAGCATAGCTATAGCTACCCATGGATTCCAACTTTATTCCTCTCTTGCTATGTAGTGTGGAATTGAAAAAGTAGATAACCAGCCCCCAAATCTCAGTATCTCAAGTCAGTTTAGACAAACTTGACAAATGAAGGTAGTTGCTTAGGTGGGGAAATCATCTGATCTGACCATCTCGATAACTCCAAATTCAATGGCTTTTGATGAAACGCTACACCATGACTTTGACTTGGTGTTTGAGTTCTTTCGCCCTTCTGAATAGGGGCATCTGCCTACAACACTCCTTTAAGAAACAGCTTATCAAAATGATCAAAATAAGGCATTGTGCATAGCCTCTACACAAAAACTAAATAAGATACACTTTTCATAAGATGGTGTTTCATTTTTCTCTAGTGCTGCCTCCTAAAAATTTATAAATCGCCATGAAAGTGACAAGCCAAAGCATATAAATGGTCCCCGTTGAAGTAAATCACTTTAGAGCAGTGCTCACCCATACCAAAGGTCCTTGCTCTTCACCGCCAGATCAACAACACACTATTAGGAAGATTGTTTTTGTTTTGAAGCCAACCTGTCAGGGAGCAGGATGCCAAGGAATTTCACAAAGTGGAAATATTCATGATGTGACTCCACACTCTTACAACATTTTTAACCTTCACAACTATGCAAAAATGGGGGATGTCAACTGAAGTCAAACTTTTATGGCATGAAAGTTTACCCCTTTATCATTCTATCTAAACTTGGAAGAACAACGATGTACTTCATTACCTTGTTTGCTCTTCCATTTTTATGAAGAAATCTGTGCTTTAAATAGATGCAAAACTTTTTTTTTTTTTTTTTTTAACTCTAGTTGGTCTTTCCAACTGGAAATTGTAAACTGTGGATTGAAATCTTGTTCTCTATAGTGTTCTGCCTCAGGAAGCTCTTATATGACCACATTGGGAGTCGTTCCTGTCAGGGTACCCTCTAAATTACAGCAGTCAGTGTGAAATTGCCCCTCCTTCCCTAAGCTCCTCCCAGGGCTCTCTATCACCAAGGCCTCCTCTCTCTTTCTGGACAAGCTCATCTGCTCCCAGGGCCTTGAATAACATCTGTACCCTCAGACCTACCTTTCCTTCCCCTTGTGCGGTCCCACAGTGTTTCCTGTTATTCTGACCTCTTCCCCTTCAGGGCTCATCTCTATTTTGTGCTATCTATTGTGAAAACAAGATCGTCTTCCCAAAGACACCAGCAGGCCCCACTCAAATCTGCTGTCATTGTGGAAAGAATCCCCAAACCCTTGTTCCCCAAGGCACAGAGCCCAGAGTTGTTGTAGCTCCTTTTGCTGTTCGCACCCCATGCTGAATTAGTCACCAAATCCTGCCACGTTTTTTAACAATAGAGATAAAATCGGTTCCTTTTCCATTTTAATAGCTAAATCTCTGATTCAGGTTTTGTTTAAGGCACCTATAGTCTACTGTGACTGGTCTCTCTCTCCCTCTCTTCTAATCAATTCAAAACACAATGGTTAAAATCGTTTTCATCTCACTTGCTTTGACTAGATTTTTTTTTTTCAGTTCACAGGCTTAGAATCATAAAATAATGGAATTTTAAAGATAGAAAGGACCTTAAAAATCACCCAGTCCCCCATTCTTTTATGGATGAGGGAATAGATACTGAGAAAGGCTAAATTGTCCAAGATCATACAAATTGTCTGAGCTGGAATTAGACCCAAGCTGCCGATGTCCCAGTCAATTCCCTTTAAACCTACCACACTGCATCATTCTTTGTGTGAGCGCTGAAGCCCCCTCTATGCAGGCTGCCCCAGGACCCCGTGGACCGGGCTGTCTGTCTATCTCACAGTGCCTCACACACTTGCAAATTCCTTTTTCTCTAGTCAGGGAGAGTTGGCTTCCTCCCAGCCTCCTCCTTTACTCAATTTCCCCACTTTCATGGTCTCTTGTACTATTTCTATCCAACCACTAAAAGACTTCCTTCCTCTGATTCAGAACTAACTTCCAATCTAATCTCCAAGAAATGGCACGCTAGTGGTGGCCTTCTCACCTCCGTACCCAGGTATCATGCCTATTTTCTTCCTCAGCCTTCTCTCTAGCTTCTTCGAATTCAACTCAACAAGATATTAGGAGCACCTACTAAGAGCTAAACGAAGTGAATAACCCCCTTGTTACTTAAAAGGCAGAAAAAAAACCCCAAGCCAATCCAGAGATTATATCAAACCCTCCACTAGTTTGGAAACCCAACCAAAGATCGGAACTCTCAGTCATAAAAATACAACCTAATTTTGTTCTGTTGTGATGCCTCTCTTTGAATCCAGTTTGGTCTATTCGTGAGTGTTGCTCTTAGGCTATGGGACAGTTTCTCGGAAGGTCTAGCAATGAAGTCCTCATTATTATTATTGTTGTTGTTAATGATTACTGGTATTACTGGGAAAATCCTATCATCTTCATAAACTGCCAGTTTTCTCAAGAAGTTTTACTTGTTGTCCTCAGAACAAATATAATTCATTGTAATACACTACAAAGGGCTGCCCACAACTGCTTCACAAAATTGTGTCATTAGAAGTGTTATTTAAAATTAGTACTGCTTGGGGCTGGAAATAATTTTATTGTATAGAGATTTTCTGTGGTAATGGAATTTGACTTATTCATTGTATCTAAAATTCTGAATTTGCTTCATCACCAACTTGATGGTACATTGGCAGCCACTATTTATTTAGGGTGTGGGACAGGAGAGCCTTCCTTCTGAGACCAAATTATTGGCAATTCTTTAATTAATCTAGTAGAAGATGAAATGAGACCGCAGGATATTAATTCCTGCTGATACTCTAAAAACATGACACTCTTACATCATAACTAATGCTCAACTCCCTAGGGACCCAGCATCCTGAAAATGTTATCCTTAATGAGAGCTACAGGGTCCTAGATACTATGATGGAACCAAAGTATGGATCTGACGTATCGGCAGAGCTTTGGAACCAGGACTTTTTTCAGTCTGTGGGTTACGGCCCCATTTCCAGAAAAATCTATCTGAGCCTAATGTAACCTAGCAAATCTTTCAAATGAAATAGTCTTGTGGGAGGCAAGTTGTCATTTTCTGACAAATTATTTAGGGCACAGCTCAGGTTTCATTCTTTCTTCTTTCCCCACTTAAACCCCCTGCTCATTCTCCATAAGCGTCATTTTCTAATTAAGGAAAATGAAATTTGTAATGTGTAGAAGAGAGACATGACCTCCCTTGTGAGCCAGCCTCGCTCCTCCCCGCACACCATTAAAAAATAGAATCCAGGGGTGGTTGTTTTTTTAATTGGTATCACTTTGTCTTTAGTGCAAAAACACATGGCAATAATTTAGTGAACTTCAGTGTTTCTCTTGTGGCAAATTGATAGCATAATTTTATTATGAGTGGAACAATGACTTCTGGGAGCAGGAGAGATTCTCCCAGAACTACACATAACTCGGTTGACTAAATGTAATACTTGGAGAAAGTAATGAAAATAGAGCTAAGGCTCAGCAAGGCCTAGAAGATTTCAGTTCTTGCTCCTGTCAAAAGGCTACTCAATAACTCATACCTGAAGCTTATTTAATGTCAGAAGCCAGTACGCTGACAAAGTGCACTGGGGTGCTCACCTCAGAAAAGGCACACTGAGTCATGTGATCTCTGGTCCCTGGACCCGATGAGGTCACATAATCCTTCTATGGATTTTAATAAGTAACCTATTATGTTCCCTTTGGTGCTAATTATTTTACACTTGTTTCCTGTTTACTGACATTGCTTTAGTAGTTTCATTATGAAAAAATTACAAGAAAGGGTAATCCGTCGGACTTTTACTATTCCATTCCACTGGGAATTTCTACTTTTCGCTTTAACATTTTTCTTCTACACCAGCCCATTCCACCAAACACAGACATAGAAACACTGAATCCATGGGAACATCGCAGGATAACAGGAAGCCTGCATATGTAGCAAAGCAAAGAGCCACACTGAGTCACCCAGTTTCAAGACTATTAAGATTTAGTAACTCCAGCTAAGAAGGTATTTGGAATTTACCCTATTGAACTTGGCTGCAGGTAACACAGGAAATAAGCCAGCTGTGACCAAATTCTATTGTGCTACTTTCTACACACCTTTATAAAGAGGAAATTTGCTCATGGGCATTCAAAAATACCCGTGCATCCTTTCAACTGCACTGGCAAATAAAACAATAAGATTCAGATCCACAATTGGGAAAAAAAAAAAAAAAAAAAAAGGACCACTTGGCCCAGTGAAATCCTTATGCATTTCGTTTCATACATTAGGTTGAATATTCTCATCCCCCAGACTACTGGAATCATAATCCCCTCTTTTGAAGAGGGTACGTTCTGAATTTTAGAAAACAGTGTGTGTAGAGACAAAGAAAGCTGCCCATGTGTTTCATCATTTTTAAGTGAAATGATATCCAAAATCTAGGTTTAAAATAGAAGACAGTTTAACCTTGAAATTACCTAAATGTCAATATCAGACAGGTGAAAGTATGCAGATATCTGTGACCATCTCTATGAAGAAGATCTATCAATCAATAACACAAAAGGAATTCTCTGGCACTTATTCTCATGATATACCTTTAGTCAAGAATGGCCAGGTCCTTCCTTAAGAATTGAGTTGAAACCATTAAGCCCAGAGCATTAAGGAGATTATTCACCTGTGGGCTTTGAGGTAGAGTTGAATCCAGGTCTTTGGGGATTAACCCACTATCCCACCGCTCCTTTAGTAATTACTGCTAAAGTTTTTGCTTATCTAAAGGCATTAAGGAAGTTTGGAACTCAAGAGGTCAACATTAAACAGCCTGCAGGGACTTATCTAAAAGATAAGCTGTATCTAGAGACAGATGGGAAATCTCTTCTCTCTCTATGTTTACCTTGCAAGGGAAAAAGAGAAAGAACCTTGCATGTGTTTCAACCCCAGCGTGGAATTAACGATTCTGCACAAGGGCGGGGAGTTAGCTGCAAATCTATACTGAGTGTTCAGTCAGCAATGATGATTCTGATTCATGCACAAAACACAAACAAGCAAAAACAGAAACATGGTTTTCTACTAGGATTACAATAAAACAATGAAGCAGGAAAAAATGATGAGAAAATTTTAAAAACCCAAGAAGTCTGTCTATATTTTTCTATCCTGTTTTCTAATAATTTGGCAGATAAAAAAATGATTTTCCTTGTTTCTAGGGAATAGAGGAAATAGTTGTATCATGAATTGGACAGAATTTCTGTGGTAAGCCCTGGGAGATGCCACCTAGCTGAGGCTCACTCTCTAATACTTGAAAAACCCAACACAATGAAAACAACTGCAGCAACAACAAAACAAGTCCTTAAGATCAGGAGGTTAATAGGACCTACATTTACTCATTAACAGAGCAGATTCTCAATTAAGTAATTTTTGGAAGACTGCTCTCCAATGAATGAATGCGTGAAATGAATGAGTGAAGTGAATGAGGATCTGGTCTAAAGACTATTCATAAAGTACTTATTTCTCTGAGAGCGAATCTTTGGAATACATTTTAAAAACACTCTATACCGGGGGAAATGGAAGAAATGAGGAAAAAAGATTTACTGGAAAAAGCAGCAATGGGGTAAAAAGGACTGAGAATTTAGAATCAAGCAGTAGCCACCCAGACTCTTATTTTTAAGGGTAAAAAATGTAGAGAAAGTAAACAATACAGCATTTGTATATTCTGATCTATCTTTTCACCTTCCTTTGAAGAGCTTCCAGTATAAGGGCTCTGTTTACATTTATAAGCACCTTTCGATTTTCTGCATTCTGGAAATAAGTTGGAGCGCAATCTGAAAAGTCCTTTTCGTTGAGTTTTGTTTAAGATACAGCATTGTCGATCTGTGGCTGGGGTTAGGAATACTTGCTGAATCTGTTGCTATAAGATAATTTTGTAATATTTTCAATAGCTCCTCATTTTTTTTTTCTATTTTAAAATAAGTAAATAGCAAGCCAATATCATCCGACTTTAAAATCATGCAACCACTGAAATATCAACTTTTTTTTCTGTGTTACTTTGAGAAACCATGTAGATGATGCCAATTGAGATGGATAAAGGACTTATTTGAGTAAACCTTGTCTCTCTTCCAAATACTGGTATAATGAAGTGCAGAAGTAGGTAGCGCCTTGTGCCTCACACAGGACTGGTCTGTGGAGTTCATTGTCCTCATCAATGAAAGACAGGGGCTAATTCTAAAAAATCTTCAAATATCAAAAACAGTCTACATTTTCGGCCAAATTTCTTTCCCTATTTAGAGGCTTTTGAAAATTGGTAACTTTCAGCATGAGAAATTTTATCTTCAAAAAAGTTCTCATTTAAATATTTTCTTTAAGGGGCAAGGTTTGGAACTGTTTCAGAAACTTGTTGCATTCCTTTTTTGTTGTTTTGTGTTTTCTCTGTAGCACTGTACTTTCCTCTAAACGAGGAACTTTTTTTCCCCCCCTTATTGGCATTCCAACCCAGCAAAGAAATATGCATCCTGAGATAATGCTGCTAGTTTGCTATGAAAACTATATTTCATTCTTTCTTTGCAGAGCTAAAGGGAAAAGCACAAAGGAGCTGGTATAATTGAATGTAAAGGATTGCAGCAAACCTCCCCTTTGAGTCCCCTCCTGGCATTCCCTTCCTTTATTTCCCCCTCTACTCCTTTTGTTTACCACTTTTAAAAGGCTCTTGCTGAGTCTGAGCTGCTTGCCCAAATTTGGACTGAATCTCAATTTCTGGAAATGGTACTGCCATCCCTCCAGGACAGAAGGTGTCTAGAAATGCTGGTCTGACATGGCAGGAGACTGGAGGCATGGCTGCGTAGGTCCAATAAATATCCTCTGTGCTTCAGATCAGCGTGGGAATTTCACGAATCTGCTGCCGGAAGTGAAATGGGAAAATAGGGCAGTCGTCCTTCTTGCTCAAAACTGTTGCGTCCTGTGTCGATGCCCTGGTCGCTCCCCCCACCACCCCAGTTAACATGTGCTGTTGACAGAGCAAAACAAAACCCAGTTAGGGTTTCAGGCCCATTCAGGGCTATCCCTCTGGTTAAACATTAATCATGTGTGTGTTTTCCTTTTCACGGTTTAAATCTCTCCTCCTACCTCCTTTGGGTTTTCCTCTCAGAAAAAATTGCAGGTCCCCAAGAAAAAGATACTATGACCCTGGAGACCGTGATTGGAACCCGGGTAGAGAGGGAGAGACTGGAGACCCTACCGCTGAGACAAACTTAGTTCTTTCACCCCGTCAACGACCGTCGGTAAGAAAACGCTCTGGTTTGAGCCAAAGACCTCACAGGGCTGGTTGGCACCGCACCCCCTTGGCATCTCAGCCTCCTTCTGCGGTCACTGATTTTTTTTTTTTTTCCCCTGGCAGAGGAGGCCATCGGAAAGAGAAGCCTTTCACCTCAAGTTCACCAAAGTGGAGTTCAAAAGCAGGCTTTTTCTGTATTCACTTCCTCAGCATCGGCAGTTCCAGCGCATTAAATGCTGACAATGAATCTAGCACCTGGCAAATCTGACTTGAGATTCAAATGGATTTTTATTCAGAAACATAGATGTTACTGGGAAATAATCACCGAAGACGGCAGCTATGTGTTTAACAAATGGCCGCGGTGGAAATCGCTGAGCAGAGAGAGGATGTTTCGTCCGGAGGCCTTGTTTCCTTCAGGTTTATCTCAACTCCACCTTCCTGGTTTATCACTCCCTCCTTCAATCCTTTTTCTCTTGAGATAAAAGTGTCCAGCTGTCTCTGTACCTCATTTAGATTTCCTGCACCACTGGCCAATTACTCCATATGTTTACTACAAAATAATTTACTCCATTCCCAGCTTACGCGTGATGTCCTAATATCACGATGTATTTCCCCGTGTCTGCTCCCCTCGCTGTGGAATGACAACATAGACACCTCTGAAAGTGACTTTTCTTTGCTGTAAAGAAGTGTACCTCTTTTACCCCTTACCCAGCCTCCTACTAATTAGGCTTCAAACTGGGCTCGGGGCTTCACTGACTCAGGGCTTGAAACTGACCCCCTGGTCTTGAAACCCACCTCGAACACTAGGATTGCCCTTCATGTGTATGTGGCAAAGAAAAGCATCTGGGCACCCAAATCTATCTAGACTGGAGGATTCTGGAGGAGGAGGACTGCTTTCCTCAGGCTACCGCTCTGTTCCTGTTCATATTTCCATCAGGGCTGGGAAGTTCTCCTAACAATAGTACCTTTTCTTTTCAGAGCACTTTTGACCTACATCATGTCTTCACACACAAATTCTTTGTCTCCACAGCCTTCCATTTCACACAGAAGAAAACCAAGTCACCTGGGTCGTTAGCAAGCCTTCCACAGGGGTAAGGGAAGAAAGCTAGAAAGAGAAACTGATTCCCAAGAGAACTCTCCCAGCACCATTCTTGAGTCCTAACTGAACAGGTTCCTATGTATGCTGGAAACATTCATCAGTGTGGCCACACTGAAATAGGTACAACAAAACAGGAACTTTCTCAGAGGTTCTACAAAGCAGAGGTCCAATTATTAAAAGCTGTTGGACCAAGAAAGAGTGTTGTTAAGACCCTTCATGGAAAGGTGGGGCAAACAGGGTGCAGATACTTAATATCTTCCATTTGAGAGGCTGTACCAGGACATTTAATCTATTACACAAAGGAACTCTCTGAACTACCTTCAACTGGAAAGTTCTTTGAAATTTAAGTTTTGTGCATTTTTACTTGGGGCCTTAGAGACAGCCTTCTATCGGGAAAATAAGTCCTTTATGTCTAGTTTACCTGTACTCTGTTAGTAAGTCACCCTGTGGATTTTGCTTGTTGGTATAGAGAGAAGATATAATTACTGCAGTGACATGAGCTTTTACAAGCACAGTACTTCTTCCTTTTAAAATTAACCTGGAGGGGCGCCTAGGGTGGCTCAGTTGGTTAAGCGTCTGACTCTTGACTGTGGCTCAGGTCATGATGTCAGGGTTGAGACTGAGCCCTGAGTCAGACTCCACTCTCAGCAGGGAAGCTGCTTGAGATTCTCTCTCTCTCCCTCTGCCCCCACCCCACGTGCACACATGCATTCTCTCTCTCTCTCTCTCAAAATAAATAAAATCTTTAGAAAATAAAATGAAATAAACCTGGAAATAGGAACTTCAAAATTAATATTGTAATTCAGATATAGCACCGAGGAAAGTTATATGAGAACATGGAAATGTCATGACTTTTGTCATTGTATTTTTAGCTTAACGGATTTTAATTGTCAAAGACTGTCATATTTCAATGATTATTATTGTCAAAGATGTATGACTGCACCCCAACAAATTATTCAAACCAAGAACTTCCTCATTAAAGAAAAAAAAGAACTTCCTCATTAAAAAATAATTAAAAAAAAATCTTTTGTCAGTGATGTTGTAAGCATGCCTCCTGAGGAAATACCAGAGAGTTAATACCCAAAACTTCCCTTCAAGACCTTCACAGCTATTTGAAGCCACTTACCTCCTAGGGTTCCCTAATCTTACCTCCCTGGCATCAAAGAACTACAAAAAAAAAAAAAAAAAAAAAAACCCCACACACACACACAAAAAGATCATCTAAGAAGCTACAAAATCTTTGCTTAATACAAAAGCGATGCACATATACGAGAAGATAGATGTTAGCTGAACCTACCGTGCTGATCATTTCACAGTATATGTAAGTGGAACCATCATGTTGTATGCCTTAAACTTATACAGTGACGTATTCCAATTATTTCTCAGTAAAATTGGGGGAAAAAGGAAAAAAGAAAATGTTTTAAAAGGGCTTAGCATAGGTTGGTATATAGTGAATAGTAAATAAGTGATAACAAAATAAATTAGATGTAATATGCTGGTGAGCTCCATGAGGGCAAGAATTATGTCTCCTCCATCTATAAAATCACCAACTTCTAGCCCATATACATTCTCAATAAACAGATGTTACTTATAGAATGTGGAAAAAAAGAAGCTATGCACAGAAAGTTTTCTGCTCTAAAATTTTCTCTCCCCTTGAAAATGTCTTCTTCACCTTGAAAGAAATCTCTATTCTGGTTTGTAAGCCATTTAAAGACTTCTTTATTGATACCATTGTATGGAATCCTATTTCTCATTTTTACGATTTATTTTGAACTATTTTAATAATAGATGGCATCTACTGCATGTGCCAGCACTACGCCAAGCGCTCAGCATGTAGCATTTTGTGAATTCTCACGACACCACTGCCCCCATTTTACAGATGAGGAAACTAAAGCATAAAGGGGTTAAGTAATCTGCTGCAGGTCAAACACCTGATCGATGATGGAACAGGATTTTAACCCCACAGAGTCTGGTTCCAGAGCCTGAGCGCTTACCTACCATGCCATTTTACCATTCGAGCTTGACTCAATATCCAGTCAGATTACACCACATTTGCTTCTCCTTTGTGAGGAGGTTATTCAGCTTGAGGATATGCATTTCTTTGCGGTTTTTCTCTCCTAATGCATGTACACTGGTTGTTCTAACCAGCAGAGGAAACCAGTCTTGCCACTTGTGAATAGCTTTAGCAGTGAAGCATATACATTGAAGAGCTGGTTATCTTGGTTTAAAAAAAAAAAAAAAGGTCTTAATTCGATGACTGATTATTTAGATGCTTCTGAGGGCTAACTGTAAGAAAAAACGACTCGGTGTCATAAACTCCACTCTTTTCCTGCAATCACATTTGATTTGGTTGCATCATCACTGTTTGCATAGTCCCTAGTGTAAATACACTGGAAAAGCCCATTACGATTATTTCTAACATTGGCTGCTAAGATAAAACAATCTTTAATTCCCTTAATTATCTCCTAAACTTCCTTTTTGCTTATTTGTTCTAAAATTGCCAACTGATCTTAACAGGTCTGTTTTTATTGCTTCTTGCTCTTGTCAGGTGCGTGGAACCATGCTCTATTGCTTATTACTCTAGATGTAGATGTTATGTTACAGCGCTTCTTAACTACCCTGACCTTGCTTGGCCCTTGTACTTCAAGAGGTACATGAGAAGCAGAACTAGAACAGCAAGTCATCCATGATTTTGTGATTTGTGTGCTTTCTGGACTATTCTAACTCTTTGGGTACAAGCCTCACAGCACACAAGCCTAAAGTCCTGGCCTTAATCAGAGAAGTGGGTATTATTTCCAAGGAGAGCTGACTGAATGAGGTTTGGGAACTGCTCTCTGATCTCCATGCTTCTTTGCTGAGAGCTCTCAGGGCCTGGAGAAATAGCTCATAGTCCACTGTTACCACGTCTCTTAGGCATCACTTAGCACTTAAGGACAGTGATTATGAAGGCCTTTGAAATGAGGCTGGTTAGCTTTCTCTGTTTCGAAGCTGACTTCACCAAGGCATTGGACAGTTTCGAAATGTACTAAAGTTGCCGGTGTTCTCTTTTAAAGGTCTTTGTGAAATCCCCAGAAATCCGATCCCTATATGAAATTCTTGGTAGTCTTTTCGAGCTATTTGCCGTACTATCCTCATGAGTCACACCTTATTATCAAAGTTACAGTATCCGTTAACTAAGAATTGGACCTCGGGGCAGGATTCTAGGGTTTTTCAGAAGGAAGTGTGAAAATTAGGAAGATGGAATTATTTTGTAGAGACAGAAGTGTCAATGTTTATGCCATATTACGGAAAGTCTACTGAGTG